>NC_092642.1:25136560-25358821 GCF_039555335.1 Amphiura filiformis
ATGCATTACATCATGGCCAATTTTAGTAGGCCAGAAATCCGACAATCTCATCCATAGACAACCGTGTTACACATGCATACTGCAGTTACTGTCCGTTTTCCTATACACAATACACAGTGCTCTTACCATTGACGCGTGACCTCTACAAATAGCGTACGTTAGAAGTATGGGGATTTGCCTAGTTAACGTCGCTGTGTGAAAAATAACCGGCCGATATTAAAAGTACTCTTCTAAAATTCTAGAAAATATAGTTTTGTAACATGTCCTAAATTTTTAGCTAATTTAGATGTTTGCAAATATTCGTACTTTGGTGTTTTAGGAAGGATATGTAAACGACAGATAACACCAAAAAATATGAAGAAATTATTTCCAAACCGTGTTAAGTCAACTATCATTATGTTGCTCATTTTCAAGAATGCTGGTTAACAAAAAGCAGGCCATTGTCTCATTTCGTGAACAAAGGTCCACATACCATTGTTTCCTTGCGTTTCCTTTATAATCGGTTACCCAACTGAAGCTATAAATACCAGCTCATTGCGATACTGCACATATAAAACAGACACATGTGCACAACCAGAGAATATCTGATTTAATCAGTTGAGCTGTTTTCAATGAGTGTTATCTTGGTTTAATAGCTTTTAATGGGGTTTAAGTCCTGCAAAGGTCGCGGTGAATTCTACTGCAGACATGACTGCAAAGTAAGTAGTCCACTTGGGAAGCCAACAAACAGAGGGAGTACGGTGACTAAAAAGATCAGGTCAGGCGTGAAAATCTATCAATTGTGCACACATTAATTAAATCAGAGTTTTAAGAGTAGGCCTATGCACAATGGGCAAGTGGACTACGGAGAAGTCTAGGTCATTTAGTGAGAGATTATCAGAAATTTCACCAAAATTTTTGAAAAAAGGGGGTCTTTTGGTGACAAGAAAAAAAGGGGTCATTGGGTGAGAGGGAATTCAGTAAAATAAAAAAGGGGGTCATTGGGTGAGAGGTAGTTGAAAAATGGGGGGTCAATGTGGCCGCACATCCCCGTCACCCATTTTAGTGAGCCCCCCCCCCCCGGGACCGTATGAGAACATTAAAAGGTTCATTTTGCTACTTTTTAAACATAATTATGTCTCCAGAGTTTAGACTAAATTTATACCGGTAGTTTGCTGGTCAAGCTTACGGTATTTTATTGATTGTGTAACTTGTACATTTTTATGTTTTAGTATATTAAGGTGTGTTTAATGAGCTTTATCATGATTATTTTTCATGTATACTATTTTGTTCAACATGTAGGCCCTAGTTGATTTTGTATTAGTGTATGTAGTTTTAAGATTCTGTGCAGCGCCTTGAGGCTGTTTTTACATCGTAGGGCGCTTTATAAATCCCATGTATTATTATTATTATTATTATTATTATTCATACCACTAAATCCGCCTGTGAAGCGGTTTCCGGTAAAAGTTAATCACGACTATAGTCCCAACTTTGCATAAAAAATGTGCAAAATCGGTACAATATTAACAATATTAGTGTTGCAAATCGTGTTTTGCTAGAATTTGTGAATGTAATCTCTACTAATTTGAACAGAAAACGCGAAAATTTGAGTGATGTTTACGATGACGAGGTCAAAACGCGGTTAGCAGTCGGACGTAAACACGGGATAATCGGGTCTTTTTATATAGTGCTATTTTTCTCAAAAAGTAGACCTAAAATATGGTGTCATTTTCAGATATGTTATGCAGAATTTTGTTCTGATTAAGATGATATCAAATATATATTTCAAAGTAAGACGTAACTGGACTTATAGCCTAAAACGTGACCCCTATTTTGCACGTAAAGTCTATGGAAAGCTATTTTGTGGCATGTACCCTAAATGATTTCTGGCGGTGCCGAGCACCAACATTGGCTTTCATATTCATCCTGCTGTCGTTCAGCGGGGTGCCGCTCTGCTTGCAGAAAAGTACAAGCAGCGCATGATAAAAAAACCCTTTAAAAAAGGAATGGGGCGCCCAATGTGAGCTTGGACGTGATGGTGAATTCCATGGTGTGTAGATTTGGTATTATAATGACTTTTCTAGGGAAGAGTAGAAGATGATCAAATGCAAGAGAAATGTGTTTGATTGGGGAAGGTGTATGACAGGACCGCTTTGGATGAAATAAATGGGAACTATAGACTTAGCTGTGGTCTAACCCACGAACACAACCGTGTTGCGACCCCTAATGACATTTTGACCCCAAAATATATGAAAACGCCCATAGACATTGGCTAATGTCAATGCATGGGTGCACGTGGCACCACTTTGCTATGTTACTTATGGCAGAAGGGGCATTTTGAAGATTTTCGTCTCAGACCGGAAGTGACCCCTTAATGACATTTGACCCCAAATAAAAAAATACCACATATGAATTGGGTAACCATAATTCATGTGTGAACACATGAATTGTTATTACCCAATGTCTATAAACTCATACACAGATTTGAAGTCAAAGGTCATTAAGGGGTCACTTCCGGTATAAAACCAAATTCCTTCAAAACATTTTATCAGCTAAGAAAAACATAGGAGAGTGACGGTATGTGCACATGTGAATTATGTTAACCTTATGTATATGTGGTATTTTTTCACTCCCCTATGTTTTTCTTAGCTAATAAATTTTTTGAAGGAATTTGGTTTTATACCGGAAGTAACCCCTTAGTAACCTTTGTCCTCAAATCTGTGTATGATTCATAGACACTGTGTAATAACAATGCATGTGCGCAAGTTGCATCACCGTCCTACGTAATTTGTGGGAGAAGTATCATTTTGAAGCTATTTCGTTTTATACCGGAAGTGACCCCTTAATGACCTTTGACCCAAAACAAAAAAAAATCGGTGCACACATGTCAGTGCTACAGCAAATGTAAAGGTCAACAGAAGAAAGAAGAAGAAGAAGAAGAAGCAGAAGAAGATCCTGTAAGAAAAAGACACAGCCGTGACTAACGTCACGGCTGTGTAGTGAAGCTTTCGTGTCAATTTGCGATTATGTGGGGTGGGGAAAAATTCTGTTTGTGGGACCTATTATAGTGAGGATATTGCTTTGGATATTGAATATTGTTGAATTTCGTTATGCAGGGGTATATGATGAATAGTATAGAAGACACAAATAAGTAAGCTCCCTGGCAAAATATGGGGGGGTTATCCCCACCCGGGATCTACGCCTATGTTGACCAATAGAAAACGTTAAGTTTTTATAAATGTATAACGTCTGTGATACATATATATACATCATCTACTTGCTAATACACTGAAAATCAAATAGAGATGAAGGATAAACAAGAAGACTAGAAGAGTCTTTCAAAAAGACACAGTTCACGAATCAGGTGTATACAGTGTTGTGAGTCGGTAAATTACCGGTTAATTTACATGGTAAATTACCGATAATTTACATGGTAAATTACCGGTAATTTACCGCAATCTTAATTTACCGTGGTAAAATAGGGTAAAATAAGTAAATTAAGTAAAATATGAAATAAAAGGATTTTTTATTAAAACTTCTAATAATATTGTTTTTATTTGTCTGTTTTATAGTAGATGCCCATTTTGTTTGCAATATTTGCACAACATACTTGAAATAATGATTTTGTAAACCCTTACTACCTATAACTGCCCATACTGTACTATATAGTGTACAATAGACTAAAGTAGCAAGTAGAGAAAGTGTCAGTGATTGTGCATGATTCAGCTGATCAACACGTTCATTTACTGCATTTAATTTAACACTCATGGAAGAAATAAAACAACACAGAACTTTCACATATTAAACCAGGCTAATGAAATTATGAAATCACTGAAAGCAGCCCCCTCCCAAGTCCCCTTGATGGTAACCCTTGATGAAACCAAAATTTTGAGGAGTTGTCATGGCTTGACTATGTCATGAGCTTTCTATATTTTATAAACATTTTAAGCAACTGTACTACTCAAAGTAAAATTTTTGTCACAAATATGAGTGAACTTGTGACTGAAGAATGGTTGTTTTGATTTCACATCATTCTGAATATAAATGCTCTTTGTCTGTTTTACCAAAGTATTCCCTGTGTATTTTGGTTAAAACATCATCATTCATTCTACATGTAAGTTGTGATTACCATCCTTGAAGTATAACCTTTGATTAGTTTACTTTTAACCAGATCCAAATATTATGAATGACCAGGTTCATTACCATCCGTCATGAGATAGGTCTACAGTGGAAATTTCAATTGACTGAACACAACCTGACAATTTGTTTGTGTACAAGTTTTAAAAGCTGTGTTCATTCAATTGAAATTCCTAGCATAAATGTTCTACCATGAAAATGAAAACGGAATGTAGTTTTCTCTGAAGATGTTATATATAGTCCAGGACTCCAGTGCCAAGTGGTTAGTCAGGCTCTGTGTCCGTGTGTTGTTTAATGTGAGAGAAAACATTGAAACACTTGCTAAATATGTACATAAATACTACATAACGTTTGTTTCACTTCTTACAACTTCAGCTTTATTTATGAAGCTGATTTCACCTGGAAAGGTATATTCAAAAAACAGGAATGTGTTCAAGTATCTATGTAGCTCATAATATGAAAAGAATTGAATTTGTATCCTTCAATTTTTTACTCTTTTATAATTTACTTAATTTACTTATTTTACCATTTTTTACCGGTAATTTACCGTAATTTACCGGTAATTTACCGCCATTTTTAATTTACTGGTAAATTAACAACACTGGGTGTATAGTCATTTGTTGTAACTTTCCATTTTCATATCTAACCTACTCTGCACTAATCTTACAATAATTCGTGATTTGAGGCATAATGATACCTACATCCTGACTCTGACACCTCCCCAGCAAACAAACGTTCCAAGTCTGGCTGTTATCTTTTTTCTTCTTCAATTTCCGAAACAAATGATGATTCTTGAGTTAGAAATCCACTTTCTGTAGGATTTTTGTCCCAGTGCAGTTCATTCACAGCTCAGTGACCCAGTTTTTAGTTTGGTTGTTGCCACTGCCAGTGTTGCCAACTGCATGGTGAGTATGGGTCCAATTGGGTAGGTTTAATAAGTACTGCTATGGCCCTACATATCTTGATTTTGAAGGACCCATGATAATGTCACAGTGCACTTATAGGTCCTAATTATGTTCAGAATGGATTAACCATATGCCAATGTCTATGAGCAATTCAAAAAAGAGAAATTTCTAGACCCTACAGAATTTTAGGCCACCCCTAAAGTGGTTCAGCCACAAATGGCACTTAAAGTCGGCAAATTTTGACCCCTAATAACTTTAGGTGTACACCAGATATGAATTTCTAGTCTTTTGCATCTGAAAGAATGTAGTTTAATGTTACTAGGAACATAAGATTTGTTTTGTATTTTTGTGTTTTAGTATTAAGTTGACGCTTTCAAAAATAGTCATTTTGCCTAACATACCATGCATACAGGATACGGTACAAAATGCCAATTTTGTATGATTTTTTTTATATTTTTGATCACTTTATAGCCATTTGTATTATTTATCCTGATATTTCAAGTTGCTCTTGAGTCAAGTAATAAGAAAAAAACTACTTTCTAATCCTCTGTATGGATTTTTAAGGGGTCAAAAATGCACTTCCTGGCAACGATGCACATGCAAAGTACAGGTTATGGGGTCCAATTTTCAGAATGCTCCCAATTATGTCAAGTAATATATCAAATTACTCGTATGGTCATGAGGATTCCAAAAATGTATAGTTTGTTATGTGTCAGACCTTTCAGGAGGGCGCTATGACGAAAAATGTTCATAGGTCAATGACATTTTTGAAAGTATCAAAACACAAAAATACAAAACAAATCTTATGTTCCTAGTAACATTAGACTACATTCTTTCAGATGCAAAAGACTAGAAATTCATATCTGGTGTACACCTAAGGTTATTAGGTGTCAAAATTTGCCGATTTTATGCGCCATTTGTGGCTGAACCACTTTAGGGGGGCCTAAAATTCTGTAGGGTGTCTAGAAATGTCTCTTTTTTTTAATTGCTCATAGACATTGGCACATGGTTAATCCATTCTGAACATAATTAGGACCTATAACTGCACTGTGGCATTATCATGGGTCTTTCAAAATCAAAGATAATTTGATTGAACAGTATGAAGTGCTGATTTTGACCCCCTCTGAAATCCCAACGAAATTCCGAAATCAATCTTTTTTTTTTTTTTTTATTTCAGACACAGCCAGTGAGTGACCACATTCAAAAAGAGGGTCACAACTGATTTAATTAAGAAGAAAATGCCTCTCAAAGAGAGCGCTTTGTCATTTGGACACCTTAAATTCCCAATTTTGGTCAAGGTCGCCAAACTTAGATGGCCCGCCATTCGGAAACGAAATTGAATTTGAATTTTTTTCTTGTGACTTCACCTAGGGGTCCATGAAAGGTACCCCTGAGCCAAAGGAGAGCATAATCCAAGAGGGTGGGTGTACACTCAGTCTGTTTTGACATGGACTGACCCTATGGCAATACCAATTTTACATTGTGTATCTGGATCTGGATCTGGATCTGGATGCTGTACTCCCATTAAGCAGGACTAACCTACATCACATCAGAGGCATATGGCACCCAATTTGGGAAACAAATTAATAAAACAGTCCAAGTTGTAAAATAGTTGGATCCATTTGTGAATAATTGGATCCAAGTGTTGATTATGTTAGATTTTTAAAATCTGTAGCCTACAAACTATAAGGACTAAAATTCTGAAAACATAATAATGGTTGCAACATAATTTGAACTGTTCATATTATGAGACCAATTTTCACTAGATACTACGGACGGCGGGACGGAGGTATGGACATTGCAAAAACAGTAGCCTATGCCTGGTGGTGGTGGCATAATTATGAACCAAATGGCTTCAATTGGACCTTCATTTTGCAAATGTTTCTAACCACCTGTGTAGACCTATGGATAAACATATCCTTCTTTTTGCTTCTGGAGTTTTCAAACTATTATTGTACACAATAATAGTGCCAAAATGGTCCCCTAAATAGTTTAAATAGGGCCGGCCTTCATTATGAGCGGGCCGCGAACCCACTGACTGGCTCCCCCACTTTCAAAATAGGTCCGCCGCCGCTACTGTGCGAGTAGGTTGACCCGGCTTTATTAACCCTACTTACAATAATTCCTTCAGCCTTTGCAAGGCATTCTTCATTAAAATAGGCTCCTGTGACGGGATTCGAAATATTAAATATTATTATTTAGTATCCTTTTAATTTTATTATCCAAATCACGAAGTGCGCCTTTTTAAAGGCGAATTTTCGTTTTGCATTACGTCATTATCAATCAATCAATTAACTGGTAATACGCCTCGCTGATTGGCTGCTTACCATGCGGTCGCCGGAGTGGAAATTTCCCCACTCCGGTGATGATCGTTCTAGGTAATTATATTTCTCTTGTTTCTTTCGTTATTCTTTTATTATTTTTATTATTATAAATGGTTCTGGGAATTGAATCATTCCAACTCAACTTAGATTATTATGTATAGAACACGTAGAGGTGATTTGGGAGTCGTGGAATTAATTTTAGGATGTATTTTGAGCAATTTTTGTGTGAGCAATTCGGGTGATGCTTTGTTGTTTTATTTTCCGTGTGCGTGTATACGGAAAGCATAGCATCTCTGCACATTTCTTATCGGTTTTGGCCACAAATTCACCCCCAAAATCATGCTTTATCGTGTTCGTATTTCAAAATCATATGTTCTAAACAATATAGTATTCCTTGCTGCTCGTTTTGATACGCAACAGAATTTTCTAGGTAAAGCGGAAAGAGAGAAATGGCTGATTTAGTTCGTCTATCTTAGATTATTTTGTAATTAAATTTATTTGGGTTCCATTATTGCTGTCTTGGTGGCCCGGCTTGGCGTACGTGCAAGATTGTGCATATCAATGAGGTCAAAGGTATACGTACCGCACAGCGCATTACTAGGTAGCACATATACATGTACATGCGCTAATTGCGTTACTCAGGTTTTCCCGAATATTATTTTGGATCTTGGATTTAATTAATTATTTGAGATGGCGAGTTGCGTATAATATTAATAGGGTTTATTATATTTTCGCGTTGTATTATTTTCGTTTGGAAAATAATACTCTCACTCTCTTTCTCATTGTTCACAATTTATTAGGTGTTTATTTATATTGTCTGACTTTTGACATTATTCATGATTATTAGTATGCAAACATTGTAGCCTCAGCTAAAAGCATTTGTTTAATAACGAAATTACATTTTGTCTAATTATAGAGGCTTTAACATTTGGATCAGAGTATTTATGTGAAACTCACGCAAGTCACACCCAGATACTATTTTAAATTAATTAGGTCTTTATTACAAAACATGTCGTGTGCAGGGCCTATGATCTCATATAAAGTGTGTGAAGTGTATTTAAATATTCATGTATTTTTATTTTTATAATATGTGAATATTAAGAGCTTACGGAAAGTTATTGGTAAGATGATATGGTATATTTTTATCATTATTATATGTGATTTCAACAGACATGATTGTGTTATATTATGGTTCCGTGCACGTGTATGTTTGCTTTTCAGTGCGGGAGAGAGAGAGGCAATGGATCAAAAGGTACTAGCACGGATCCATAAAAGAGGAGCACGGATCCATAAGAGAGGAGGTCTGGGGGCCTAATTACTGCGGGGAGCAATATTTGGCGAGTTAATGGTAGCAGAGAGGAGGTCTGGGGCCTAATTACTGCGGAGAGTAGTATTTGGAGAGTTAAGGGTAGTAGAGAGGAGGAACACGTCGGGTAGGACTGGTGTCCTGGTTCTACGTGGACTGGTGTCCTGGTTCTACGTGGACTGGTGTCCTGGTTCTACGTGGACTGGTGTCCTGGTTCTACGTGGACTGGTGTCCTGGTTCTACGTGGACTGGTGTCCTGGTGCGACGTGGACTGGTGTCCTGGTGCGACGTGGACTGGTGTCCTGGTGCAACGTGGGCTGGTGCCCTGGTACTGCGGGTATTTGGAGGAGAGTTGGGCCAGTCCGAGTTGGGTGATGGAGGAGTTTGACTAGTCCGAGTTGGGTGATGGAGGAGTTTGACTAGTCCGAGTTGGGTGATGGAGGAGTTTGACTGGTCCGAGTTTGGGTGATGGAGGAGTTAATCAATCCGAGTTTTGAGTGATGGAAGTAGTTGACCAATCCAAATCCTGAGTGGTGGAGGTAGTGACAAGGCCTAATGGTATAGTAGGGCCTAATGGTTTGTATAGTGCTATTGTTTATAACACATAGTCTGTTGAAATCTATATTGTTGTTTACCATGTCGTAATTTTAAGAGTAATGATGCATAGGGATACATACGTCATGTATCGTAAAGATACATACGTCATGTATCGTAAAGATACATACGTATGTCATCTTTTATGTATTGTTGAAAATCTGGTCTGCACCTAGAGAGGGGCCTCTATGTGCAAATTTTCAATTGCGTTCAAAAACTTATGTATTTTCCAAAATATTAATATGTGCCAATGCATACTGGTGTGTCATTTGCATGTATTATACCTATTGGCATGCGCCGCGTGGGGCCATGCTGCCCAATTTTCGTATGCCAATAGGTAGTTGTGTTTTATATCATATTTTGTCAAACTTTGTGATGATACTTTGCCACTACATGCTTGCATGTCGTACGCAAGTGTCGTCGATATTAGCATGGCGCTTCGCTTGGGGCCGCTATGCCCAAATTTTCATTTTGTACTAGATAACTTAGATTTTTGTAGGCCTAACATGTTATATAATTATATTAACACATTTTCTTATTCACTCCGGTGATGATCGTTCTAGATTCTGGCGTGGTGTATTTTAGCATGTAATTTGGCCCGGGTTTACCAATCAGACTGTTGCCGTTGTGAAGCGTGTTATTGGTGGTACGGCAACTTGTGGTTACTGTTACCTGCTGCCCGGTTACTGTGACGCGTGAGGCAGCCTGCTGGCCAGATTAAAAGCTGATGTTGATCAATATGTGAGATGGTATTACTTTGTGGAGATAAAGTGTATTTTGGAAGCCGTAGTATGTTATACAGATAAGACAAGTGCCACGAATAAAACAGTAATACATTGTTGAAGTAAAACGAGGTGTCACTGCAGTTTCTTTGAGGTCCATCACAGTCTCCTCCAGTGCATAGCCGGATTCTAGCTCCGGCAAGCCCACCTATAAAGCCACTTGCTAAGTACCTAGCCGCTCGGTCCCGTCACAAGTGGTGGCAGCGGTGGGATTTGTTTTGAGATTAGGAGGAGTTGTGAGTTAGATGGACCCAGAAACTGAGGTGATGTAAACGGAGAGTAACAAATTGAGCAAGTAGTAAACCCGAAGTCTTGAGGACCGTGAATTCAAAAGGGGTGGAAGAGCAAGTTGAAGTACCAATAGAGGAACAGTGAGAGTATTGAGCAATGTCGGAGAGTGATATAGGAAAAGATGGAGGTAGCCCTGGATGGAAAGAGAAGTGGGAAGGGCCTCGGCCCGGTGATAGTAATGCATTGGAGTTAAAGTCAACGGAGGGCAAGGTTGAACCAGAGCAACGGGAGGAGGCAGGTAGTAATGAAAGTGATATTGAGAGTGAGTCCGGGAGTGGTTCAGGCGCTGTTAGTGACTCTGATATGTGGGATGAACCTGATGATAGAGGGCGAAAGGCTGCACGTTCTAAGAATATAACTCGGAAACGAAGGGATAGTACTTCTGAGGAAGGGAGACAGACTCAGAAGAGAGAAGTAGAACGGTTGCAAAAGAGAGGTAGAAGAAAGACTCGAAATGTGTCTGAGGAAGAAGCACATGGTAGTGATGCAGAGATTAAGGGTGATGGTGCTAAACAGGAGCGAAGAGAGAGACGGTACAACCTTAGATCTAGGGGATCTGAGAAGATGGCGTCAAGGTTGGAGGCAAGTGAAGATGGTGACTTTCAAGAGCGAGGTGCCCTGGTGAGAGGACCAGGTGCTATGATGCTTGGTGTGAGTAGTAGAGATTTTGACCAAGAGTTGATGGAGAACCATCAACGTCACCAGTCGAAACTGGCAGAGCTGGATAGGGTCAAGCGTGAGCAGGAGAAGGAACTCGCTGATCGGCGATGGGAGGTGGAAGTGAAGCGAAGAAGTATTGAGGATGAAAAAAGGGCTTTTGAGGAAGCAGCTCGGGATGTGCAAAACCTGGAGATGGCACGCAGGGAACGGGAAAGAGAACAATTAGAGAAAAATGCACGAGCGGAACGGGTGGTGCAAGAACTAAAGGCTGAAGCCCGAAGGAAGGAACAGGAAGCAAAGAAGTTGGAAGAGAGGGTACAGGAATGGCAGATGAGAAACCAAAAAGTGTGGTTGATGGAACAAGAAGCAGAAGAGAGAGAAAACCGAGCCCAGGAGCGTCTTAGAAAGCAGGATGAGTGTGAGAGGATGGAACGAGAGATGGCGAGAAAACGCGAGGAAACTGCAATAGCACAACATGAAGAATGGCAGAGGAAAGAATTCCAAGAATGGGGAAAGAACACTGAAAGTCAGGCACTTCAAATAGAAATTGAGGGTCTGGACCGAGAAAAAGAACTCCGAGTGGCAAAATTGCGAGCACTGCAAGAGAGGGAGCGTGAGCAAAAGTACGGGCCTGTGAATATGGCATGGCCATCCAGAGACAGGGTGGAAGTAGGCTGTCAGACGGATGATTCGACTTCGGGTGAAGAAGTGAGACAGCAGTGTAAGAGACAATGGCGGCGGGGTCGAAGAAAAGGACACAAGGATAGTGACACTGCAGAACAAAGCCAACCGCCACCCTTAAGGCGTGATAAGAGGCTGAAGGGGAAAAGCCAATTTGAGGCCAAGTTTGGATCCCTTTCGGGAAAGGCAAATGAAAAGGGCACTGTGCATGGCCAGGAGACTAAGTCAGGCCAAGCTGTAGATAAACAGTCTAAGAAGCAGAAGAATAAGGTACAAATATGTTCGAAGAAGTCACAATTGGCTAGCGAGACTGAAACTAGCAGTGAAAGTGAATCAGAGTCTGACTTTAGGCCTAAATCGTCTCCCAAGAGAGCATCGGTGTCAAAGAAGAAGAAGGCGATAGAAGTAGAGAGTGAAACTGAGAGTAGCGATAGCAGTGGGAGTGACTCTGACACATTGTCAGAAAGTGAAGGCAAGCGTAATAAAGTCAGCAAAAAGGCTAAGAAGAGCACGTCAGCGGTAAAGCTTCTGAGAGAGTCCAAGGGGTCTAGTGACGATGAGACTAAAGCTTCCTCAGGAGTAAAGTCAAATAAAAAAGAAGCCTTCAAAGGGAAGAAGTCGCGGGAAGGAAGAAAAATAAACCTGCATTGACATCCACGGATGAGTCCACCAGTGCAGACGACACAGTTAAGAAACGAGGAAGTATGAAGCCCCCAAAGTTCAATGGGAAAGGCTCATTTAAGGACTTTGCCGCCCAGTTCGATGCGTGTAGAGACTACAATGGCTGGTCAGATAGGGAGGCAGCCTTCCAGATGTTTTCTTGTTGCCAAGATGAGGCACTGGCCACGCTGAATGTGAATGATATTAATCCACGTGAGGCTCGCTATGCCAAAGTAGTGAAGGTACTTAAACGAGAGTTCGGCCCACGTGAGTGTCCCGAGAATTACTTCCTGTCTCTTTCTCGGCGTGAGCAAAAGCAAGGAGAGAGCCTCCGTGAACTGGGGAAGCAGATCAAAAGGCTAGTGGAGTTGGCGCACCCGAAGTCCGAGAAAGCAGAGAAAGATTACATAGCTAGAGAACATTTTAAGAGGGCGATAGCTGATACAGAGTTGCGCAAGGAACTCTTCCGGTCGACCCCTAAAACTCTGGTGGATGCCATAGGGCTTGCTGAGAATGTTGAGTCATTCTGCAAGACAGAACAAACCAGGGTCGTGGGAAGCAGGTTGGCTATAGTAGAATAGCGACTGAAGAGAGAGACTACTCACCCAGAGATTCGGAAGTGAGTGAGTTGATTGCGCGTGTGAGCGAGATGGAGCGTGACTTGAGGTCAGTAAAGCAGGCCGGACCCGAGGTTGCCTCTGGTAGGGTAGAGAGGAGTGATAGTCTTGGATACCAGAGCCAAGATGAGATGGTGAGGGTCTTGTTAGAGAAAGTGGAAGGAATGGAGAAGACGATGAGTGGTGTGAGCCAAAGTCCAGTTAATAAGGGTCCTCGGCCATCCCCTGCAGCAAAGTCACAGCAACCACCGCAAAATGGTAGAGTGAGTCCGCGTTCTCCAGCTCGTCAAGACTCCCCACGGGGGGGTTTCAAATGTGGAGAGCCAGGGCATATGCAGAGGTCCTGTCCACAGCTAGCTGGTGGAAGGGTAGACCAGTGGAGTGAGTGTCGCAATTGTGGAGGCCGTGATCATAATTGGTGGCAATGTGAACGCCCGTTGGCATGTTTTGAGTGTCATCAGGAAGGACACATGTATCGGAATTGTCCTGCAAGATGGCAGGGAAACGAAACGAGGCCAAACCAATGGTCCTGGGGGAGGCCACCTGTGAGGAGGGACCAAGGCTGGAGACCGAACCAATTTGCGAGACAGGGGAACAACCAGAGTCAGACACCGGGGTGACCGAACTTCTCACGGACATAAGAGAATTCGCCTTGGGGATAGGGGAGAATGAGCCCGGGGACATAAAGGATCTATGGGTTTCAACTGTCATACAGGGAGAGAGAGTAATGCTTTGTGTTGATTCAGGGGCCTCCAAAGTAACATTAACACCAGAGCAGTACCGTCAGATCCGCAGGCGAGACGACCACCATTGAAAGAAGAGAAGGTATACTTGCGACAGGCTGATGGGTCCAGAGTACAGATAATGGGATCAGCCTACATGGAAGTGCAAGTTGGTAGTCATGTTGAGAGTGTGCCAGTCTACGTTGCACAAGTCAGCGATAACTTGTTGGGAACGAATTTCCTGAGGAAGTGCGGAGCTAAGATAGATTTTGATAGTCTGCAGCTGATAATTCGCGGCGAGAGAGTGGATTGTCGCACAAAGGATGACAAACCATTGTATTCAAAGCTGGTTACGTCATCAGAAATTCGTATACCTGCAGAACATGAAATGGTGGTCCCTGCATGCTTGGCTGGTAATAGGAGAGGTAGCATGATGTGCTTGGTGGAACCCATAGATCAGGGAATAGAAGATGATGACTTGATGGTAGCCCGAGCCGTAGTAGACGCTAGCTCGGAGATCATACCCGTGAGAATTATGAATTTGGGCTCAGAAGAAAAGGTGCTTAAGGCGGGAAAGGTAGTTGCCCGTTTGCTCCAGATTGAGGAAGAAGACGTTGAAGTCGAATGCGAACAGTCGGTACGCAGATGTGAGGAAGTGGGAGCGGACGTGGAACTTCCAGAGCACCTGAAAGAATTGTATGAGCGGTGTGCCACTGACTTAGAGCCTGAGGGGAAGAGACAGATCTTCGAGTTGCTTGTCAAGTATCAGGACATATTCTCGAGGGGCGAGTATGACATAGGGCGTACCAAGTTGGTCCAGCATAGCATTGACACACAGGGTGCCCAGCCTATTAGACAGCCATTGAGACGCTCTTCACCTGAGCAGAGGACAGAAGTTGAGAGACAGGTGGCTGAGTTATTGGACAAGGGTCTGATACAACCTTCTGATAGTCCATGGGCAAGTCCAGTGGTTCTTGTAAAGAAGAAGGATGGGTCAAAGAGGCTGTGTTTAGATTATAGGAAATTGAACGAAGCTTCCGTCAAAGCGCTTACCGCTTCCGCGGATTGACGACTCGCTCGATGCGCTAGGAGAGGCGAAGTTCTTTTCTACTTTGGACCTTGCGTCAGGCTACTGGCAAGTAGAGCTGGACGAAGATGCCCGTGACAAGTCTGCATTCAGGACAACAAGTGGCCTGTATTCCTGGAATGTACTACCCTTTGGGCTGTGCAACGCACCTGCCACGTTTGAGAGGTTGATGGACAATGTGCTGGCAGGTCTGCGTTGGGAAGCGTTACTGGTCTACCTAGATGATGTCATTGTATTTGGCCGTACAATTGAAGAGTCCCTGACAAGGCTGTCCTCAGTGTTTGACAGATTTGGGAGTGCCGGGCTGAAGGTCAAGCCAAGCAAATGTTCACTGCTACAGAAAGAGGTCCGGTATTTGGGGCATATTGTGTCCGAGAAGGGATACACACGGACCCGGACAAGATAGAAGCCGTGAAGGACTGGCCGACGCCAGTTACACAGACACAGGTCCGTAGCTTCCTGGGACTGGCGTCATATTATCGGCGATTCATACGTGATTTTGCTGACACGGCTGCACCATTGCACAAGTTGACAGAGAAAAGTGCAAAGTTCCAGTGGAATGAAGATTGTGAGAAAGCTTTTGGCACATTGAAGGAAGCATTGATAACGGCACCAGTTCTTGCTTACCCTAAATCAGCAGGACAGTACATCCTGGACACAGATGCAAGTAATTTTGCAATCGGGTGTGTACTGTCACAAGAGCAAGAAGGAGAGGAGAAGGTGATTGCATATGGTAGCAAGTCACTGAAGAGAGCTGAGAGGAACTACTGTGTGACGAGGCGAGAGCTGCTAGCAATTGTGGAGTTCTTGAAGAAGTACAGACATTACTTGGGAGGGGGCCAAGTGAAAGTGAGGACAGATCACAGCTCCTTAAGGTGGTTGTCGAACTTCAAGAATCCTGAAGGCCAACTCGCCAGGTGGTTAGAAGTAGTGCAAAGCTTTGATCTCTGCCTTGAGTATCGCCCTGGTAGGCGTCATCAGAATGCAGATGGCTTGTCCAGGCGCCCATGTAAACAGTGTGGTCGATGGGAAGGGCAGATGGCCAAAGAGGCAGAAGAAAGCCAAAGACAGGATTCCGAAGTTGAGGAGGCTGAGTTAGAGACAAATGAGGTTCCTATGGCCACGAGTGAAATTGGGACCCAGACAGAGCCAGAACTCGAGCTGGAAAGTCGTGAGGGGGCTGAAATTGCCCAAGTCAGCACTGAAAACGAGTATAGTAGCGGTGGAGAGCACACTCTTGAGGTTGAAGGAGTTGGTGTTATGCTGGACACACCAGTGACAGAAGCAGCGGAGAACAGTGACACTGAAGTATGGCTAAGGCATATCACTACCATGCCTGAAGTTTCTCTTACTTCTATCCGAGAAGCTCAGATGGCTGATGAGACTATGTCACCCATTATAGTGTTGAAGGAATCCGGGGGGGAACGACCCAAATGGGAAGACGGTGCACATCAGTCAGCTGCACTAAAGACATACTGGGGCCAGTGGGACATGTTGACGGTGAAAGAGGGCGTCCTTCTGAAGCGATGGGAAAGTGACGATGGCAAAGAATTCAAATGGCTACTAGTGCTTCCGAAGTCACTAAGGAGGAAGGCACTTGATGCACTGCATGCATCGAAGACTGCAGGCCATTTGGGTCGAGAGAAAACCTTACCAAGGCTGCGAGAACGGTACTACTGGGTTGGTATGAGTGCTGATGTCAGAGTTTATGTGCGGCAGTGCGTAGACTGTGCCCGTAAGAAGAACCCTCCGTGCAAACGTCGAGCCCCGTTGCAGCAAACCCGTGTTGGAGCCCCCCTAGAGCGAGTGGCAATCGATGTCCTAGGGCCCCTTACAGAGACTCACCAAGGAAATTCATATGTCCTTGTGGTAGGAGACTACTGGACTAAATGGATGGAGGCATACGCCATACCTGACCAGCGTGCCGAGACAGTAGCAAACAAATTAGTGCATGAATTTGTGTGCCGGTTTGGAGTCCCCCTAGAACTGCACTCAGACCAAGGGAGGAACTTCGAGTCAGAAGTTTTCAGCGAGATGTGCAAGATACTGGGCATCACCAAGACAAGGACTACCCCTTATAACCCGAAGTCTGATGGGTTAGTGGAGAGGTACAATCGTACGATAACCAATGCAGTGTCGCTGATGTTGTTGCCACTACAAGACCAGAAGGAGTGGGACAAGTGTCTACCCTATGTGGGCTTTGCATATAGATCAAGTGTCCAAGCATCTACCGGTGAAAGCCCTAATATGATGATGTTAGGACGCGAAGTATCTGCCCCAGTTGACCTAGTGTTTGGTGCAGTGCCTGGAGAAGGAGAATGTGCAACTGACTATGCAGAAGAGTTAAGGGAGAGTGAGAGGTGTACACGAAAGGGCTAGGCATGCTCTTGAAGCGAGTAGTAGGCGTCAGAAGCGGAACTATGACCGCCGAACACGAGATCCTATCTATAAGGAGGGTCAGTTTGTGTGGCTGTTTGATGTCAAGAGGAGACCTGGCTTGTCCAAGAAACTCACCCTGCCATGGGAAGGTCCCTATCTAGTGGTGACAGCATTATCAGATGTCACTTTCCGCATACAGAAGACGGCCAGAAGTAAACCAAAGGTTGTGCATGCGGACCGCCTCAAACCCTATGAAGGACCAGAGCTAGAACCATGGGTCTTCGGAGCTCCAGTCCCGGCAGAGAAACAGTCTGAGTTGGAGACTGATGTGTTGCCAGAGGTGGAAGAATCAGTGGGAGCACCTAAACCAGATGACCCTGTAGCAAATGGGGACAAACCTGCAGAGAGTCAAGGAACTGAAGAGAAGAACTCAAGTACGAAACAGGACACAGAGAGACCAAGTATCTTGAGGAAACGTCCAATGAGGGCGGAAGAGAAAAAGAGAGTCCAGTTCGATCCAGAGGTAGCAGTGCAAAACATCCCAAGATGGGGAAAAGGCAATAAAGTTCCAGGAAGTGGGCGTATGGTAAATCGGGTTGGAGACATAGGAGAACGTAAAGAAGCAGCTAATGCTAATGACACATATGGACCCCAGCTGTGGGTGGGACGTCGGAATCCGAGCCGAGTCAGACAGAGACCCATTAGGTACCGTTAGCCTAAGAGTAAACCGCGAGAGATTCTTGTAAAGTAATAATCCCTTGTATTTTCTTATATTACAGAAATCGACATGGCTTCTAATAGAGCAAGAGTGGATGAAGACTGGGAGAAGGAAAAGGAACGATGGCGAGAAGATTTCCGCCGTGAGTACCAAGTATGGGAGAGAGAATTAAGAGAAAGGGAGAGGAGAATGAGTCAGGCGGAAGGGTACTATCAGCACTGGATGGAAATGAGGAGACATGAACGTTGGCAGTGGGAGATGGAGTTAATGGAAAGAGAACGGAGGGTCAGTGCGCAGGAAAACGAGTTGGGTATGCTGGAGCGGAAATTAGACAGAGCGGAAAGGAAGTTAAAGAAACAGCAAGAGCGGGTAGAAAGGAAGGAACATGAGAAGCGACAATTGGACAGGAAGATCGAGGAGGCAGAGGAAGAGATACAGAGACTAAAAGAGCTCGAGCGGCAAATCATGGACCAAGAAAGAAAAGAGAGGGAGGAAGGAGAGTATCGACAGAGTCTAGAAGAATGGTCGCAGCTAGGAGCTGAAGAAGACTAAGGATCTGCTGTCATCAGAAGACCGACTCCATGTTGGACAAAGGATATTTTGGCTTCAGGCATGCCAGACGATCAAGCTGACTACCATTGCCAGAAGATTGTTGGCTTCAGGCATGCCAGATGATTAAGCTGACTACCATTGCCATGACTGAGTCGGGAGGACCATAGGACGCTATATTTAAAAATGTTGTAGAGTAAATTGTGTATATATATGTGTAGTGTAAGACAATTTCGAACCCCGTTAGTGTTTCAAAGATCACATTTTGACGGAGCGTCAATAATGTTAGGAGGGGCTGTGTGACGGGATTCGAAATATTAAATATTATTATTTAGTATCCTTTTAATTTTATTATCCAAATCACGAAGTGCGCCTTTTAAAGGCGAATTTTCGTTTTGCATTACGTCATTATCAATCAATCAATTAACTGGTAATACGCCTCGCTGATTGGCTGCTTACCATGCGGTCGCCGGAGTGGAAATTTCCCCACTCCGGTGATGATCGTTCTAGGTAATTATATTTCTCTTGTTTCTTTCGTTATTCTTTTATTATTTTTATTATTATAAATGGTTCTGGGAATTGAATCATTCCAACTCAACTTAGATTATTATGTATAGAACACGTAGAGGTGATTTGGGAGTCGTGGAATTAATTTTAGGATGTATTTTGAGCAATTTTTGTGTGAGCAATTCGGGTGATGCTTTGTTGTTTTATTTTCCGTGTGCGTGTATACGGAAAGCATAGCATCTCTGCACATTTCTTATCGGTTTTGGCCACAAATTCACCCCCAAAATCATGCTTTATCGTGTTCGTATTTCAAAATCATATGTTCTAAACAATATAGTATTCCTTGCTGCTCGTTTTGATACGCAACAGAATTTTCTAGGTAAAGCGGAAAGAGAGAAATGGCTGATTTAGTTCGTCTATCTTAGATTATTTTGTAATTAAATTTATTTGGGTTCCATTATTGCTGTCTTGGTGGCCCGGCTTGGCGTACGTGCAAGATTGTGCATATCAATGAGGTCAAAGGTATACGTACCGCACAGCGCATTACTAGGTAGCACATATACATGTACATGCGCTAATTGCGTTACTCGGGTTTTCCCGAATATTATTTTGGATCTTGGATTTAATTAATTATTTGAGATGGCGAGTTGCGTATAATATTAATAGGGTTTATTATATTTTCGCGTTGTATTATTTTCGTTTGGAAAATAATACTCTCACTCTCTTTCTCATTGTTCACAATTTATTAGGTGTTTATTTATATTGTCTGACTTTTGACATTATTCATGATTATTAGTATGCAAACATTGTAGCCTCAGCTAAAAGCATTTGTTTAATAACGAAATTACATTTTGTCTAATTATAGAGGCTTTAACATTTGGATCAGAGTATTTATGTGAAACTCACGCAAGTCACACCCAGATACTATTTTAAATTAATTAGGTCTTTATTACAAAACATGTCGTGTGCAGGGCCTATGATCTCATATAAAGTGTGTGAAGTGTATTTAAATATTCATGTATTTTTTTTTTTTTAATATGTGAATATTAAGAGCTTACGGAAAGTTATTGGTAAGATGATATGGTATATTTTTATCATTATTATATGTGATTTCAACAGACATGATTGTGTTATATTATGGTTCCGTGCACGTGTATGTTTGCTTTTCAGTGCGGGCGAGAGAGAGGCAATGGATCAAAAGGTACTAGCACGGATCCATAAAAGAGGAGCACGGATCCATAAGAGAGGAGGTCTGGGGGCCTAATTACTGCGGGGAGCAATATTTGGCGAGTTAATGGTAGCAGAGAGGAGGTCTGGGGGCCTAATTACTGCGGAGAGTAGTATTTGGAGAGTTAAGGGTAGTAGAGAGGAGGAACACGTCGGGTAGGACTGGTGTCCTGGTTCTACGTGGACTGGTGTCCTGGTTCTACGTGGACTGGTGTCCTGGTTCTACGTGGACTGGTGTCCTGGTTCTACGTGGACTGGTGTCCTGGTTCTACGTGGACTGGTGTCCTGGTGCGACGTGGACTGGTGTCCTGGTGCGACGTGGACTGGTGTCCTGGTGCAACGTGGGCTGGTGCCCTGGTACTGCGGGTATTTGGAGGAGAGTTGGGCCAGTCCGAGTTGGGTGATGGAGGAGTTTGACTAGTCCGAGTTGGGTGATGGAGGAGTTTGACTAGTCCGAGTTGGGTGATGGAGGAGTTTGACTGGTCCGAGTTTGGGTGATGGAGGAGTTAATCAATCCGAGTTTTGAGTGATGGAAGTAGTTGACCAATCCAAATCCTGAGTGGTGGAGGTAGTGACAAGGCCTAATGGTATAGTAGGGCCTAATGGTTTGTATAGTGCTATTGTTTATAACACATAGTCTGTTGAAATCTATATTGTTGTTTACCATGTCGTAATTTTAAGAGTAATGATGCATAGGGATACATACGTCATGTATCGTAAAGATACATACGTCATGTATCGTAAAGATACATACGTATGTCATCTTTTATGTATTGTTGAAAATCTGGTCTGCACCTAGAGAGGGGCCTCTATGTGCAAATTTTCAATTGCGTTCAAAAACTTATGTATTTTCCAAAATATTAATATGTGCCAATGCATACTGGTGTGTCATTTGCATGTATTATACCTATTGGCATGCGCCGCGTGGGGCCATGCTGCCCAATTTTTCGTATGCCAATAGGTAGTTGTGTTTTATATCATATTTGTCAAACTTTGTGATGATACTTTGCCACTACATGCTTGCATGTCGTACGCAAGTGTCGTCGATATTAGCATGGCGCTTCGCGGGGCCGCTATGCCCAAATTTTCATTTTGTACTAGATAACTTAGATTTTTGTAGGCCTAACATGTTATATAATTATATTAACACATTTTTCTTATTCACTCCGGTGATGATCGTTCTAGATTCTGGCGTGGTGTATTTTAGCATGTAATTTGGCCCGGGTTTACCAATCAGACTGTTGCCGTTGTGAAGCGTGTTATTGGTGGTACGGCAACTTGTGGTTACTGTTACCTGCTGCCCGGTTACTGTGACGCGTGAGGCAGCCTGCTGGCCAGATTAAAAGCTGATGTTGATCAATATGTGAGATGGTATTACTTTGTGGAGATAAAGTGTATTTTGGAAGCCGTAGTATGTTATACAGATAAGACAAGTGCCACGAATAAAACAGTAATACATTGTTGAAGTAAAACGAGGTGTCACTGCAGTTTCTTTGAGGTCCATCACAGTCTCCTCCAGTGCATAGCCGGATTCTAGCTCCGGCAAGCCCACCTATAAAGCCACTTGCTAAGTACCTAGCCGCTCGGTCCCGTCACACTCCGTTGTAGAAAGCAATGGTCTTTCCGGTTATATTTCGCCAGTCGAACTTCTTGGGATTTCCTGGTAGCGTGACAAATGTCTGGTGCGGGGGCGAGGTATATTGATCGGCAAAGGCGAAGGTACGACGTCGCTCAGTATTAGAGTGATATCCTGAAGTAATAATAATAATTATTAGTTTTTGTAGGGATCATTTTTTTCCAAACGTATGTATTATAGCAATATTAACACTTCAATATGGCCAAATGTTGGTTAATTTTCATTAAAACAGCCAAAATTAAAGAGAAGAAGCAATTGTCGAAAATTTTGGCAACATAAATTATTATATCAGTATCAGTACATATAGAATTTTGAATTGGTTGACCCAAATAAATTAACCAGCGGTGATTCGGTACCCACCTCTAAGACGGCACACAGAGCACGCGTGCCACTTTACCCCGTAGCTACGCCATCGGAAATGTGCTGACGGGCCGTTTCATTCTTATTTTCACGATATAAACTCCTTAAGGGGTACTACACCCCTGGCAAATTTTGTGCCTATTTTTGCATTTTTCTCAAAAATTATAGCGCATTGGTGAAAATTAAGATATGTATATTATAGGGCAAGGACTACAACTACTGCACTGAAAATTCAGCAGCTCAAGGCAAGTAGTTATTCATTTTATTTATCAAATATTGGTTTCCCTCATTTTTGACTGTAACTCCACAACTGTTGTCTATGCTGAAATAAAATGTCCAGTGCAGTAGTTGTAGTCCTTGCCCCTATAATATACATATCTTACTTGTCACCAATACCCTATAATTTTTGAGAAAAATGCAAAAATAGGCACAAAATCGGGTAGGGTGTAGTACCCCTTAAGGGGTGGGGTATGAACGTTTGGACAGTATTTATTGTGGGGCATTGGAGCACATCAGACATATCGAATTGCATTCTGAATACGAAGAATGTCCTTTTGATATCAAATAATTTTGATTTTTTTTTAAAATTCGCAATGTAATACACAATATGGCAAATGATTAAAAATTGATATTTTTGATATTTAACAGTACTCAAAGTAAACTTTATAAATCTGATGATTTATACTTAAAGTGTAAGAGGCGAAATAAATAAGGAAACATGACCTATATTGTCAAGCATGATACGAGGAATATGAACAAAATTATGAGAGCACCCCCCCCATTAAAAAATTAGTTAAAAGATAAAACAAAGAAAAATCATAAATATGTGAAAATGTGCATCATATAGCTAAAAATAAAGAAATAATTAAGCGAAGTAAATACAGCATGGGCTATCTTGTCAAGAATGATAATGAGCGCAGTGATATGTAATGTTTTTTAAGATTAATCAGTATGAATAGAGGGTATAAAAGTGTACAGGGGCGAGCCGGCTTTCAGTGCCAAGGCGAACACTTCCTGTTTCCACCGGGACATGCGCTCGGCCGTGGTTTCGGGATGCCTGACCAGAATGCAATTCACGCGTAGTGTATTGGCTTGCTAATATGCTAATTATTCACATTTATGCTGAAATTGTTCCCGTTTTCTCACATAGATTGATAAAGGGGACAATATTTGACATTGTATGTAAGTTTGAAGAGAATCCATATCCTAAACCGATAGGGTTACCCCCCTTTAAGGGTATATGAGATATTGTTGGTCGAAGCAGCTAAAAAAGTTGATTTTCATTATCTATATATTATTGAAAAATAACACTTTGGTGTTTTGCAAAAGGTCATTCTGCAAATCATATACTTTGAAAACTTGCTTAAATTATTGTTGTTAATGAGTTATGTACGTTTTACAAAAGTGTTGTCCTCTTTACAACATAACTCAAGAACCACAGGACCTACAAAAGTATATCTGTGATATTTGAATTCTTCTATACGCTCGCTATGAATTGAGCAATGCAATTTTTGCTAAAGCTCACTACCATTCGCAAGATGCTGTGAACTGCATTTTTTTCCTGCTGCTTCGACCAACAATACATCGTATAACCTTAAGTAACCAATATTATATTAAAACCAATTTCGTGTATGTATTAATGAAAGTCTACTTTTTTTTTTTTTTTTTTATTTTGTTTAAATCCTTATGCGTCTGCATGTAAATTAAGGCTTAAACATGTTGATGTCTTTAAAATTATCGGCATGCACTATTAAATCGGCCGTGTCGTGTACGATCACTGTTATCCAAATAATCCAATCGATCTTTTTTTATTAGGCCTATAATGTCATTCAATAATCGACACAGGTATACCGTGCTGCAAACTTTAACACGTGCTATTAAAGTTGTTGACCCCTCTCCCGCTACTGACGAAATGCAATATTATTGCCCTAAAAAGTTGAATTAACTTTGAACTTTTCTTTTTCTTATTTTTATCTATGCCCGTGCAACAGGGCACACAGTGACATCGCCCCGATATCTTCATGGCAGAAATCGCCATGATAGGTTGAATCCACCGCCACGCATAGCCATTTTATATCGACCTGTTTAATAATGTTGTGTCGTATCATGGGCCCAAGGACATCTGACTAAGGCTACTGACTAAGGCTGACTAATTAAAACCAGACCACCACCAAGCTACAGTGAAGCCACCGCAATGCATTTATGTGCGTATAAAGCCGTGCCTCCAGACAATGTTAAAAACAATTTACCTTCCAACCACAGTAAAGCTGACCAACCAGGATGAGTATACCAATAACACCGGTGCGCCTGGCGTTGATGTTGTCTACAAGCTGCCTACAAGCTACAGTGATGTCAACATGTTGAGTCAAGGTGTGAGTACGACTGTGAAAAAGCTGTGCCTCCAGACATTGTTGAAATCAATCTGCCTTCAAACCACAGTGAAGCTGCCACGACCAATGAAGATGAGTTTAAGCCTAACAACACTGATGCATCTGGCGTTGACGTCATCAAGCTGCCTACAAGCTACAGTGATCAAGTCACTGTGCTGAATCAAGGTGTGAGTAAAGTAAGACTGTGAAAAAAGCCGTGCTTCCAAACAATGTTAAAACCAATTTCCCTTCAAACGACAGTGAAGCTGCCATGACCAATCCAGATGAGTTTAAGACTACATGTAACAACACTGACGCGCCTGGCACTGATGTCAACAAGCTGTCGACAAGCTACAGTGAGGTCACCGTGGGGCATCAAGGAGTGAATAAGACAGTGAAAAAAGCTGTTCCTCCAGAAACCGATTTGCCTTCTAACCGCAGTGAAGCTACCACGACCAATCAAGATGAGTTTAAGACTAACAACACTGATGCATCTGGCATTGACGTCATCAAGCTGCCTACAAGCTACAGTGATCAAGTCACCGTGTTGAATCAAGGTGTGAGTAAGACTGTGAAAAAAAACATGCCCCCAGACAATGTTAAAACCAATTTGCCTTCAAACCACAGTGAAGCTGCCACAACCAATCAAGATGAGTTTAAGACTAGCAACACTGATGTGCTTGGCGTTGATGTCAACCAGCTATCCGCAAGCTACAGTGAATTCACTGTGTTGAATCAAGGTGTGAGAAAAGCTGTGCATCCAGACAATATTAAAACCAATTTACCTTCTAACCACAGTGAAGCTGCCACAACCAATCAAGACAAGTTTAAGACTAACAACACTGATGCATCTGGCGTTGACGTCATCAAGCTGCCTACAAGCCACAGTGATCAGGTCACCGTGTTGAATCAAGGTGTGAGTAAGACTATGAGAAAAGTTGTGTCTCTAACCAATCTCCCTTCAAACGACAGTGAAGCTACCACGAACAACACTGACGCGCCTGGCGTTGATATCAACAAGCTGTCTGCAAGCTACAGTGAAGTCACCATGCTGAATCAAGGTGTGAGTAAGACTGTGAAAAAAGTCGTGCTTCCAAACAATGTTAAAACCAATTGGTGGTGTGGCCATCTATTGGCCATCTGCATGGGATAGCATAGTAACAAAGCAACCTGATGGTGACTGGAGGTTTGCTGTGATTACAATCAAAGGTAAAAGAGCAAACCTCTGTATAATCTGTGCATACATGCCTTGCAGAGGAAAAGGCCATGCAAGTGCTGAATATGAACACTACCTTGATATGCTGTGGGCAATCATCAGCAAGTACAGCTCCAAAATACATTGTCATTGTCTGTGGAGATCTTAATGCAAATCCTGTCAACCCTAAGGACTCGCGTGATAAGGCCCTTGCTGGCTTCTGCAGTGATCATGGCTTGGTTACCACCAAGGACTACTATAGTGGCAACTCATTTGTGCACAAAGGTGGCCAAGGGGAGTCAGAAATTGACCACTTCCTTAGTCTTGCATGGCAAGAGGATGTTATTGACTACGTGTATAAGGCCAACCATCCATCCAACACTTCGGACAACCAACCTATAGTCGCCGTAGTAGATGACATACTCTCAGTCACAAGAGAGAACCAATCTGCCATACCTGTGATACAACGCTACGAATGGGACAAAATTGACTTGGCCAAATACAGGTGTCTTCAAGAAGAGCTCAGCGTGATCCAGGACTTACCCCTAAACACAACTAGTGAGAGTGAAAGCCTTTTGATGCATGTTACAAATGCAATCAAGAAGGCAGCCGATGTTAGTGTACCTTCTAAGCGCATTAAGCAGAAGAGACATAAACACAGAGTCTGGTCACCTGAAATATCCAAATGTGTGAAGGAAAACAAAGTCGTTTTCTGGGAATTGAAGAATACCAACACAATCATGGAAGCGTCTTCAGAAGTTGAAATGCTTATGTACAAGATGATCAGAAGGCATAGAAATTCAGCGAAGACTATGCAGTCTGATTTGATGGTTGATGGAGAACTTGTCACCAACCCTGATGAAGTGAGATCTGTATGGGCTAATCACTTTGAAAAGTTGGCTACCCCACAGGATGATGCAGCTTTCAATGACAAATTCAAATCTGAGATAGATAGATAGCAGTGTTGCTGCCATCAAAGTCATTAGTACTTACTTGGCTGGGGCGACTACTACACCCTTTTCTACTGCTGAAGTTACATCTGCTGTTTCAAAACTAAAGAGGAAGAAAGCGTCCGATTTAGAAAATTTGTGTGCTGAGCATATCATTATGGGAGCACACAGCTTGACTCCAGCCCTTGTTATGCTATTCAACTCAATCCTAGAGCTGTCTTACATCCCAACGAGCTTCAAAGAAGGAGTGGTTGTTCCAGTACCAAAGAAAGGAAAATACCTTCGTCTCACAGATAATTAGAGGGGTATAACCATCACATCGATCATCGGGAAAGTTCAGAAGTCAGATAGAACACAAGCAGAGTAAACAACAAAGAGGGTTCACTAAGGGTTCATCGTCCACTAATGCTGCTCTTATTTTGTCTGAAGCCATCGCAGAAGCAAAAGATAACAACAAAGAGCTGTTTGTCGCTTCACTGAACGCCAAGAAAGCGTTCGATGTGGTCTACCAGAACGTAATGCTGCACAGGCTCTTCTTTGAAGGTTTGGACCCCAGTCTATGGAACCTGATGTATAATCAATACCAAGATGCATCAAGTAGAGTCAAGTGGAATGGTTCTCTGTCTAGAGCCTTCAACCTGGAGCAGGGTGTAATATAAGGCAAGGTAGTGTTCTCTCTACAGACTGTTATCGCCAAGCTAGAAAAGTACCATACACGCATCCTTAAACAGATCCAACACTTGCCAGACCTCACGGCTGATGAAGCAGTATACTTGCTTGATGGACAGATGCCTGTTCAGGCCGTATTAGACAAGAAACGCCTCGCCCTGTTTGGAGCAATAGCCAGTGGCAACAGCATCGAAAGAGAGATTGCCTACATACAGCTCAGTACAAAAGACGTTAAATCGAGCAGTTGGTTCATTATGGTCAACTCTGTTCTTACCCGATATAGGTTTCCGGATGGTCATACTATTCTTGCCAACCTTCCAAGTAAAAATGTGTGGAAGGAAACTTGCACCAGTGCAATAGATTCTTATTGGTATAACAAGCTTATTGAGGGATCGAAGCACAAAACTTCTCTGCGTTACATCAGTTGGGATTCCAAGAGTTGCCTTCAACCCCATCATGTCTGGACAACTGTAGATCCAAACACCAAGGACGTCCAACGAGCCGCCATCAAAGCCATGCTAATAACAAGGACTTATACTCTTCAAGAGTAGAAGGCCAGGTTCTACCGGAACAGGATGCTACATGTCCTCTTTGTAAGGAGGAACCTGAATCTACCGAACACTTCATCCTGCGGTGTCAACGCTTACAAGCCACCAGACAAGTACATCTTCAACAAGTACGTGAAGCAGTATCCGCCGCTTATACAGATGTAGTATGGAACACTATGCAGACACATGACACCCTACAGCTGATCCTAGATTGCACTTTCCCAGGAGCACTGCCAACACCACCCAGTGGTACTGTCCTGAAAAGTATTGAGGGTGCAACCAGGAGGTTGTGCTTTGCCCTGCACCACTCGCGTGAAGAGATTATGAAAGCACAGTAGCAGTGTCGTCGCCTATTTTAGACATATATTTTTGGTGCTTTGGTCAGCATATACAGCCTGTCTCAAAAAAAAATTGTGCAAGTGAAAAGCGCCCTCCTTATGACATGATGCTTACATCAACGTCAAGGACACAGTCTTAGCTCTCAAATACCGTTTGTTCTGTTCATTTTGCTCTTTTTAATCTCGAGATATGTGTAGTTAACAACGAAAGGGTAAAATCACAATTGTGCCACTTTTACTAGGGAATAGGGCTGTACATGTAAATCAATGATAGTTGATGTTGATGCGTCTAATGCACTCCCCCTCCGGGGATCGTGCATTAGACGCATCAACACCAGCGTGCGTGCATTATTTTGTCTAATTTCATTAATTTGTCAAATTTCATGAACTTGTCAAAGTGCATTAACCTATAAGTGTGCAATATTTGTTTGTCTTTTAACATGTCTTGAATGACAAAGAGAGCAGTATTTACCATGGTAAAATCATTGACATGCACATGTATTTAATTTTACAGCAGAATGTGAAGTATTTATTTATCGTTTAATTTGTCGTAAGTGGACAAAGAGAATCATTATACCTTTATCATGATAAAACATTAAGAACAATTTTGTATTGTTGTGTAATTGATGCATTCTTTTGATTTTACTAGGGAACTCTTGATAAACTTGATGTTATCATTGATTTACATGTAACAGCCCTCTTCCCTAGTAAAAGTGGCACAATTGTGATTTTACCCTTTCATAGTTATGTAAGCATACCTCGAGATTAAAACAAGCAAATTGAACAGACTAAACGGCATTTGAGAGCTAAGACTATGCCCTTGACGGTGATGTAAGCATTATGTCACAACGGTATTTTCTAATTGCCACAGAGGGCGCTTTTCACTTGCACAATTTTTTTTGAGACAGGCTGTATATATATTTATATTTATTCTTCGTCAAGCAGATGAACCTTTTTTGATGGACTTTTATGTTTGATGTTTCTTCGCCCAAGCCCCCCCCCCCCCCTCATCTACCATGGCAACATGGGTGCGTCTACAATAGACGGGATCTACGTGAAGAATTGAATTGAATTGACTGACAATAACCCCGATTAGCCCGGTTGCTTAATTTCTTTCTGCAGCCATAATGGGCCGCAATATATCACTAACCGCATCGTCCGAGGCAAGGTTCATTATTGTCAGGGTTAGGGTTAGGGTCTTATGGTTATGGTTAGGGTTAGGGTTTAGGGTTAGGGTTAGGGTTAGGGGTTTGGGTTAGGATTATATTCGTATTTATTAGTACTAATATACTAGTAATAGTATATTGTGTGTATGCACTTTATTCCGTAATCAATAAGTATCATAAACAAACACCTTTCTGGCACAACGAATCATAGCACAGTCGTGTAGGCATTAGACTATGGATACATAGGTTGTGGGTTCGAACCCCAGGTAAACCTTTGTAGAATTTTAATTCTATCGATTTCTTTTTTATTTTATTAAGTAAGAGGAAATAATAATGGTAATAAACTCGTGTTATATCTAGCCTCATAGGCCTATAATTACATGTATGTACTACGTGTTATCGCATTGCGGCCCATTATGGTTGCAGAAAGAAATAACGCAGCCCGGTTACTGTCCTCGCTGTGTGTTAGTCGAGCATGGTACGCCATAGGTCATATGGTTTTAGACTACCTTCACGATTGGCCTATACACTGCGCTATACAACTCGGCACATATAAATCAAAATTATTGTCAGTTTTTTTTTTTTTTTTCAAGCTAGTATCTCAAAGCGCAAACTAACGACTATCATATCTGTTTAAAATATATATCCAAGTGCAACTTGAGGAACCACATCTGGTTTCTTTATACGAAATCATTTACGGGAGATATTCATCATTTTCAAACCCGGTATCCAAAGATTTATCGTCTGAATATCAATCGTGCATAGCACATCCACGTGTATCTTTTTTTCTTTTCTTTTCTTTCTTTCTTTTTTTTTGAAGAAGGTTGGTGCTTTCAGCTGCTACGGCTATGTGCACCACCAGCTGTACAAATCTTTCGTAAACAATACCTTTGTTCGATCCTATTCAATACCATGAATTCTTTCTCTGCTTCACTGCACGTTGGCTATGCTATGCTGAACATGTACGGATACTTTTGCTGTATTTCCTCTCAGATGCTTGTGCGTAAATTTCCTTTCAAAACCAAACGGTGTCTTCTCAGAGCCACACCAGGCCGAATCAGCTGAAGAAGTGGCTATACCGTGGCCAAAACTAAACATGGTCCTCCGAATACGCCGAAATCTTCGCTTCCACGCCTGTTTCCCCATTGCCCAAGTTAGCATTACCCATCCGACACCACGTGGAGGTTTGGGTTGGGTTGCCCGCGAGCAATCACTGTGCCAGCTCTGCGGGCCTTGTCGGACCATCCACGTGTATCGATCCCGTGTATTCATTTCAATGTCTCTTGCTGTATAGACCACTTGGCATGTGACGTCATTGCCCGGCAGTATGCGCGCGCATTATGACAATTTACATTGTTCTTTGCCCTGCAGTGTCCGTACGCATCGTAGTCTGCTAAGGGCATGTGCATTTTAAATCGCCCGCCACATTTCATACAATACAAGAAAGCCATTGAACAGTGTAGCGGCTCGTTCGAGCATATCGATAGACGAGTCCTTCGCCTTTGTTGATAAACAGTGATGTCAAGTGGTCTATATTAACCGGGCGATGTCGGTGTGGGGCATATATATTGTATTTGTTGTGTTCAGTCTTCTCCTTTCGCCTTCTCGCACTTCTAGCATTTCGCAAAAAAAATTTTAAAAATAAAGAAATTTCCGTATACCATATATTAAACTCTGCAAGATGGGCCGGGGCATAGCCGGGATTGTACATTGTTTTAACGCAAGTCCCGGCCCATGGGGTTGGGGATTTTGCGGGGAAGGTTCCCCTTGATAAGTGCATTACTAAAGCGTCAGTGCAGTCACCGGAGCAGATCAGTTACGTAATCCAACTAAAAATGTGCGTAACAACAGGGGATTAAGGCCTTCACAACCGGCAGACTGTATTGTAATACGCCACGGAACATACCTATGATATTTCCCCTGACTAACCCTGATACGCCACTGAATTGTTCATGCTAGTTTATATCATGATTAGGCCGAGTAAAAAAAATACATGTTTCTCGTCCGCGCCCTCCTCCTTATTTTACTGCTTTGTAAATGCATAATACATCATTTAAGAAGAGTTTTGTGATCACTAGAGGGCCTACCTCTCAAAACAATAAAATAAAAGGGCCTTCTCCTTTTCTCAAATATCAATCTGTATGTCGAATACCCAAAATATGGTGCCAAATACAGGTATTTAGCGTCGTTTTCCGATAAAAAAAAATAAAAAGCCCCTCATCCTGCTAATCCGGACGAGAAACACATTTTTATTTTTACTTGGCCTTACAGTGACTTTAGCCGTGTGATAGTTTTTACTATCACATGGCATGAAATATTACATGCCAATATTCTTGTAATAGTAAAAATATATAATTTGGTCAAATTTTGACTGATCTATTCCATTCGGCTACGCCTCGTGAAATAGAAAAGTCAAAATTTGACCTCATGATATATTTTGTACTATCACACTCATAAGCATGTAATATTTGTATAATATCTTACCACTGCACGCGTCATACCACCCTGCCATCAGCCCATATCCTCCTCGTGCTGCCGCTCCCTCCTCGCTGCTCCACCAACAATTTGACCAGAGGTCGGCCACAATCTTACAATTCTTATTGGCTATTCTGCAAACTGTTACAAAAACGAGATAATTGAGAGTCTTGAAAAAACACGTTTGAACTAAAACCATGCTATCATACAGCTCCAAAACCGGGAAACGGTGTCATCTTAATATAAATTAAACAACAGGCTACTTTATATTTCATGAAAAGGTTATTAATTATGTTTAATTTGAGATTTAATCAAAAGGTCAGGGAACTTTTTCACCGTTACCATTTTATATAACCATACCAGGTATGCAGTACTTTGTTAGTTACAGAGTTGATATTACACAAGCTTACAGTGAGAGTGGTCATGTTACATTTGGGTCATAACACACAACGTTTTAAAAACGTTTTTAAACGTTTCGTACGTTCTAGAAACGTTTTAAAACGTTTTGTGTTAGTTGCCAAATGGATTACAATCAATGATAAATCATTTCTAAAGTAATCCTAACTTTAACCCTAACCCTAACCCTAATTTCGTGTAAAATTACATGAAGGAATAACCGGTTGTTTGATATGTGAGTCTTTCACAGGTATTTATTTATCTTAAGATTTTTGATACGTGAGGCGGTCTGTTCGCCCTTATTTTCGGAACTGACAGGTCGCATGGCCCTCAAACTTGGTGGGTATGTGCACCTTGGTCCGCCAGAGCAAATTTGCATTTGTTAGGACATCCGAGGTCAAAGGTCAGGTCAAATTTAAAGTAGCTCTGATCGGGCTGTGTCTCGGGGGAAAATCCCTGGCACTTGCGGAGTGCAAAACTTCAAAGGTGATATGAGGTCAAAGGTCAGATCAAATTCACAGTAGCTCCCATTAGGGTGTAACTCATGGGGAATATAATCCCTGACACTTGGGCAGTTTGAAACCGCAAAGGTCATCCGAGGTCAAAGGTCAGGTTTTGATAATTATCATCATCGTTTACCGTGTCTACTAACCACTTCGGATTACGGCCGCTCCCGTTTACCCAACTAGCAAGGGCTCGCGTGAAGCGCGCGACTCCCACTAGTATTACTTAAATACAATAAATTAGAACCAATGGCCGATCTGCGAACCGGTAAGTCTACCCTACATAAGAGAAAGTGCATAAGACTACATAACCCTGCATAACAAAATGCTAAACTTAAGATTCTCATGCTAAAATGAGTCTCAAGGTTGAGGAGTTCATTACATGTCTATGCCTAGTTTAAGACTCATGGTGTTAACATCTGTTTTCTGTGATAATTGTTAGACTTGTTTCAAGTCTTTGGAGCCAAACTGGTCTCAAGTCCAATGGCATAATTCAATATCTGTGATTCAATAACCTCATCCAACAGTAAATGCTCAAAACGCAATCACAAGTTGGGAAGTATGATAAAATTGTCACTATGAATAAAAGAGTCCAAAATGATCTCAAGTGCATAGTTTAATAACCTGCATTTAACAAGCATCACAATTCGTGAAATACGTATTTCGAGTGCATAACTTACCTGCATTTATAATATCCGGGACAAATCCTTCCAACTTGCCAGTTTTTTCGCTTCTGTATATTAGGAAGAAGAACGAAGTAGCAAATGTACAGGATTCGATACTCGGATTGTTTATATTTGTACCTCAATTGTGTGAATCAACCTCAATTTTACGCTGTGTACTTTGGAACACTCGAAAATTACATTTTAGCTCAAAATTAAGTTTTAAAAAATCAAAATCAAAATCTTTAAAAAAATCATTCCACATTCGTTTTTGAAACTGCCATGAGCTTTGAGACATAGCATTATTTTTTTTAGCTTTAGGTCCATATAAAGATGGGTCGGGTCTCATTTTGGCAAAAAAAATGATATAGAGAAGATCAGTTTTTTCGAAGTCCAATATGAGTACATCTTCGTACCTGTGGCTCCGATCTTCAGATTTTTTGGTTTGTTTTTGTTTTTTTGCGGTTTGCTTCAATCCTCAGTATTAGTAGTATTACATAAAAGTAATACAATTATAACTTATTGTTTTTCTTGTATTGGTTTATACCAAAGTTATTGTAGTAGTTGCATTTCTCTCATTTCTTGCAATAGGTTGTGTTTGTGCTGTCTCGGGTACCGTATTTGTATTTCTTTGCATCATATTATTAATATTCAATGGTAACTTTATCCGCCGTCGAAGTGACGTCATAATCAGATTAACTACCATAGCAATAGATGAATACAATTTTTGAATAGATCGCCCTGCATTACAAGCAGATTGCACTAATCACATTCACATGTGTATGTCAGATTGAATACAATACCGTTCTTTTCAAATATACCAATCTTACAGGTGCGAGTGATCACCATTTCTTTGACATCTATGTTTCAATGCATCGGTACCGCGCACACCACTCTTCGTCGTACATCAATTCTCCCAGCCCAATTTCCCTAACATAATATGAAATAAAAAAATAAAAAAATTTAGTTCGGCAGAGGTGGGGCTCGAACCCACGCTGCACTGCGCCTCTATCATGCATACAGTATCAACATATTACCAGCGCCTTTGCCGCTCGGCCACCTGACTTGTTGGTGCCATCTTGAAAATTTGAACATTCAATCGCAACTTCATTACTTCAACCAGCCTAGTGGCACTTCCATGCACATACCACGTGACAAGCAAAGACAGAAAACGTACCATATTTTGGAATTTTATCTGCTTAAAACATTCATGTGTATTATAAAAGAGCTACCATTATTAATATTGTTGAATTCTCAAGCGCATACAGACAATTAGGGAGTGTTCATTAATACTTTGGTAGGGGGGCTGGTCTTCCTCAAATTTTTCGCTCGAAAACTTTTTGACCCCCCCCCTCGATGGACCGCTAAACTTTTTGACCCCCTCTTTTGACAGACAAAACTTTTTTGACCCCCCCCATTTTCGTATAACAAACATACTTAGGCCTAATAGTGTTGTTTCCAGTGGTGTTGTATCTGGGTCACATGTCATTAAGGGAGGCAAATGTTTGAAACATTCCTGGTGGAACAATTGCGCGTGAAATACAAGCACAAGGAAATTTTCATTTTATACTTTTTTGTCCCAAATCAGGGTGTTTATCTGATTTTACAGGGATAAATGAAATAGAGGATTTATTTGGAGGTTCATAGGCACATCAGCATTGGATCCGTGGCTATTATGACAGTACAAATGTGCGATTAATTTGATCACGCAAATGTACACAGGTATCAGTTTTGGCCCCCAAACACCGTGGTACCTGGGCCTGTGCCCACTCTGCCCTATGGCAAATCTACCCATGGGCCTATGTGTATAAAATAAAAACTGAAGTGTGCAGTTAACGTGCAAAGAAATCCAATTTATTTGCAATATTTTCTTGATTTAGTTGTATTTTGATCAGATTGGTACATAATCATAATTGTAGCCTACTTTGAAGAGATAAAATTCTATGATAAAAGTGGCAGTATTTCTTAGACCAACCCAGATGTTGCATGTTGCTGATCATCTTTAATGTTATATTAATGAATAGATATCATTATGTGTACACTAAGCGTCATATTTTTTTCAAACAAAAGCACTGAAAACCCAAACTTGCTCATGTTAAAAGTGATCTAGAGGGTCTCAATGCGCGCGAAGCGCGCAAAAATTTAGGGTTTTGAAGAGGAAAACTTTTTAGCCCCCCCCCCTTTCCTACCACCTAAAACTTTTTGGTCCCTCTTTTTAATGTCCAAAACTTTTTGGCCCCCCCCCCCTTTTACCAGCCCCCCCCCACCAAAGTATTTCTGAACACTCCCTTAATACGAGGGGCATACGTAGGTCCCCAAAGTTTCTTTCAGATATTAAAAGATTAGATTCCCATAATTTAGTGTTAATTTTGACTAAATTCAGAAAATATTTGGCGTATATAAAATTGAAATAAAATTCTCTGCCTCCTATGCCACATACATTTTTGCACGATTGGGTATCACGAATCGTTATACATGTATATGCAGTGCAGTTAATATTCATATATTCTTTTATACATAGGATGCTTCAGTTTTGACACAAAAAATATTTCATTGAAAACCCTCCCACTCGGCGATTTCAAAAAGGTAACCACGCTTCCCTAGAACGTGCAATAAATTAGCATTAAAAATGTTCTTATTTTAGCAGCATTCTAGAAGCACTTGGCGTATGGCGAAAAGAGGAGTAGGTACCGCGTGAACGTTGTAGTGCATGGCGATAGTCAAAATTGTATTCATCTATTGCTATGGTAGTTAATCCGATTATGACGTCACTTCGATGGCAAAATACATTCATTTCATATTTTGGTTTTGTTTCTCTTGTATATCATTAGTGATTCCTGATGAAGGTCACTTGGACCAAAACTTCATTCAAAGTGATAAGTACTGCAACGTCTTGACCCGGGATGGTGGGGTGGAGGGAGGGGTATGTGTATTGTTGTTTACGATAATAATTGGATACTTGCATATAAAACTGATTGAACCCGGCGTGTCCACCGTGTATGAGCCAGACTTTGTCATCTTTGTCATAATCTGCAGATGTTAAACCTACGAATAATAGCATGAATAGAAGTGATGTCGCAACATTTGTACAGGACATGAACGCTAGTTTAGTCTAATAGGTTGCCGTAACCATCGTGCAAATCATGTTAAATTTGACATATTTGGCAGAGATACAACACTTATAGCTAATCATGGAGCCAATTATATATATATCAGATTTTTGACTCCACAGGGGGCGAAAATGAAAATTTCCCCGATTTTATTGAAAATGGTATAAAATTATTTGTTTTGCCATGAAAATCGGGAAAAGAATAGTTTTTTCCTATGTATGATGTTTCGTTACCATGGTAAAAAGGCAAAATAGGACAATATCCACTAAATCGCATTGAATTCTGTATTGAGTCAATTTGACCTTGACAATTCTTGTATTACCTGGATAAGAAGCACTCTTGGAGAGTTATAACTATTCTTTTCTCATTTCTTGCAACAAGATTAATAATTTGAGACCATTTTCAACAAAATCAGACCATTTTAATTTTTGCCCCCTGCGGAGCCAAAGTTAGACGTTTGTGATGCGATCAAGCAAAATCAGTCGGAACTCGGAAACATTGATTTTGAGATATAGCCATATAAAGGAAATATTTCCTTCGTTTCATATTGTTTTGGAAACTCTTTTAATTAAAATTGCTCATATCTTTGGAACTAGTTGTTCAATTTCAATGGTGTTTTCTACAAAATCCAGATTTGTAAATGCATTTTACTATCCTATAAGAAACTGAAAATTTATGCCTATAACTCCATAACCGTACGTCATATAGGTCAAAGTATAGTTTTTCTGAATCCTTATGACCAGAGGATGACGATGGTGTGAGGTTTGAGCAAGTTTGAATATCTTTGAACTTGACCTCCTGTTCAATGACCTTTTACCAAAAAATGAGGGGTGTTGTTGAAATGGCTCCATAGCCTAAATTAATCACATTATATAAGTACTATTACTCTACCAAATATGGCATCTTTAACATAATTTACACGATTGTAGTGCCTACAGTCAGTCTACTCTGAAGTACAAAGTACAGATGCGGACGGTCACATTGTGCCGACTTTGAAGGCAAGCATACTGCAGCACAGATATGCAGCACTACGCACAAACGCGCTGTATACGCATGAGTTGTCACTTTGTACTTCAGAGTAGACAAACTGTATGAACTGAAATATCTTGGACTAGTTTGCACTACAAATATTACTGTATCCAAATGCTTGTTAAATTACTCGCGCATGCTCCAGCCGCTTGACCAATCACAGTCGACTCAGCGAGTTTCTGCCGATGTTTGCCGAATGACCAGCCGAACTTTTAATCTTCGTGTGTTCGGCACGGGGATTTTAGAAAGGTCGTTTGAGAGTTGAATAATGTTTTGAATCTGACAACTTTCTACTCCCATTTAGACAAAATGGCAATCTACACGAAGTTTTTTAAACCTTGAAAATCGGTGAAGAGATAAGGAAAATAATGACATTTTTCAGGGCACATGTTTTTGATCAACGGAATTTTTAGGCAAATTGACAATTCTGAAACATTTTGTGGTATAAATTTCATCGCAAGATTCACAATTTCTTGGATTTTTTCGATGAATACTTTGATTTTTTGCATCATCGGAAAACTACACAGTATAACACTGTGCTAGTTTTAACGTGTTACATTTTCGATTTTTGTGTTACATTTAGGCCAAAGTTGGACCAAATTTGAGTAATATTTCGGATTTTCCCGTTTCTACTGCACGGAAGATCATAAGGCCGAATGAAAATAAAACATGTTTCTCGTCCCCTTCCGCTTCCTTTTTTGAGGCCGCTTCAAATTTATTTTCAGTTTTTTAAAATTCAGTCAAAACTTTTGAAGAAAGATGTCTTGGAAGTTGAGATGTTTTCTATAGCCTTGCTAATATGCAAGAAACAATTCTGGATGGTTCTGTGATCACTAGCGGGGGCGTACCTACCAGAACAATAAAATAAAAAGGGCCTCAAGCCCCTCTTCCTCCTTTTTTAAACCCGGACGAGAAACATGTTTTTATTTTTACTCGGCCAAATCATCCTCCAGACACGCTCCAGATAATATGCAAATGCATGGAGTACAATACCAATCACCTGTTTAACTGGTATTGATCAAAGTAATTCTTTGTGCTCCATGCATTAGCATATCTTATGGAGCGTGTCTGGAGGATGATTTGATTCACGGCGGGAAGTGCAGGGCAGCATGAGTGAACACGGGTCACTGAATTAGCATAAAGGTCACACAAAACAGCTTCCGCGCAAGCGTGGTAACCTCACAGTGAAAAGTTTGACCTTACAAAGCTGTCGAGTATTCAGTATCGAAGTTACGTAATGTTACTATGTCAACGGGATCACGCGCTTGAGTTATGAACCACGATCGAAACAATCACCACACAAAGTATGGCACTTGAAGGCATATCAAAATAGCGTGATCCGGTAACCAAGAGAATTACGTAACCACTTCGATGCTGAATTTAGATACAGCAGTATAGTATGTAAGTTCGTAGTGGTTTGCAAATCTCAACCGCATACAACTTTACCATGTTTACTTATTTACTACCTGTTTAAAAGTTAAACATAATCATAATCATAATGTAGCATCAATGTGATGATTATATCTACAGTTAATAAATAACTTACACCTAAATTGAATCAGCCGGATTCATTGTGTTTGTCAGGTCATAATTCACATTGGTCTTAACCTTGAATTATGGAAACAAATCCATATGTGAGGTTAAATTTGGGCAAAAATGTTCAGTTTTGGAGAAAACAGGTTCTTTGACCCAATGTTTTTCGCGATTTTCTCTCAACTGAGTATGTTTGCCCAACTTTGTCCTCACATATGTGACCCGTTACAGCGAAAGGTACCTTATGTCGGCTGCTACAAGTGTCTCTTTTTCCCCAATGTTGGCAGAAAATATCAAACAATAATGACAATCTGAAGTGGCGGTCATTTCAAATCATCTACAAGTCAACGAGGTTCAGGAATGTCCACTCATTGTTAGTGGGTGGCTACATACCTATACAAATACAATACAATGCTTTTCTAACCCACCACTCACGCCACTTGAACAGGGATTAGCCATATCAAATAAAGACTAGAGCTGTATAACAAACAGTTCTATAGACAGGTACAAGCTTATTATCCTCTACAACAATAGGATTAATGATTAGTTTAGAATGCATTTGTTACTAGCAAAATAAGGCATATGTAGCTCCCGACTTAAGGTACCTTTTGCTGTAACGGGTCACATATGGATTTGTCAAGTCTTTGTCATTTTAAATATATATACTTTTATATACTTTAGACCAATAATTTAGCAGTTATGAGGCTCAAAAGTTTCCATAATTTGTCAATCCGAAGGATTAATACTTTGATTTAGAACAAGGCTCGCAATAGTCCGAAGGTTCATTTCTCCGAGAAGGGTCGTTACTCCGAATTTAGAACATGGCTTGTTACTGAAAAGGGTAATCATTCCGAAATTTGTAGTAATGATCCCATAATTTAGTTATATTGTATCGTATATAGTTTAACATGTTGACCGGGCATATTGAATAGACCAGAGATCTCATGACACATTGCCAATAAAGATGTGCTCCAATAATTGCAAATAACAGAAAAATGTGTGTTAAGTACGAGGGTCATTCAAAAAGTTCTACCTCCATGTTCAGAATAGCCTTAATTATTGACCCTTTTCCCATAGGTTGTTGTCTTCGATCGGGTGAGCACTTGTTGGTTCAAGTCGTATTAATTGGGTCCTAAGTTAAAATCAAATATAAGCCGTATGCACATAGTTTGTATTTTGTAAGTATATACAATGTTACAAACATTGATCACGACCTGATATAGTCACTCACTCGTTGATGAAAGATGGAGTACCATCTGAAAATTCCGAGGTAGGAATTAATTCCTTGTGTTTGGATCAAAACTTTAAATCAAAATCATTTGTATGTCTGTTGAACCTTCAATGTTTTCTTCTCATATAAAAGGCATATGTCAGGGACCTCAAATAGGAACAAAATATTTATCCCAAGTAAGCAGTTGGACAACCGCATCTTAAAAACATTTTTATGAAGGTTATCCAAAACAGCAATATGATGCTTACTAAACTGTTGGCTATTCAGTTTTTAAGAGATGTGATGATGGAGGTAGAACTTTTTGAATGACCCTAGCATGAATGAAATAAATTCATGGTTTGCTTCCTTCTATATCGTCGTCACAAATCTTATTTGTGAATATTCATATCAAAGCCACAGGTCAAATGTGTTATTGCCTGTATTGCATATACAAGGTGTCCCATGATAGGTTACATGTACAAAATGAACCGCATTTAGTATTGTTACAACAAAACAATGTAAAATTGCCTGTTTTAACTCCGTGACTTAAAAGCAGCTTAACGTATGAGCAGCGCAAGGTGACAGGGTGCCAAGAGCGGCTATATAACCATCCAAATATCGCACAACTAAAGTTGAACACACGCACACCTTTGTTTTCAGATTTTTTTCTTCATGGTTGAACTTTTGCACAAAAGATACATTAGATAATAATAATAAAATTAGATATTGTACAATGAAAACAAATCCGATTGAAAGCTTCTTGACTCTGTATATTAAATTATTTAGTTAAGGTGTTTAGAAGAGAGTCTTACCTCCATTTCTGTTGACAAAATGAACACTCATCTTGTTACAACATAGTCTCTGTGACCCTCGCGATCCATAACGAGGGGCGACAGAGGCGCGAAATGCCGACATGGAGCGTTTAGTCTTTTAGCTTCCCTCTGATACCTTCGCAACCCTGTGGTGTTTTTCTTTCTTTTTTACATTTGGGCCTTATGGTCCTAAACTTTACAGTTGTGCCCCGGGGGCCAATATATCACTTACCTTTTGGCCCCAGTCCCCGGCCCCTGTCTTAAGAACTGTGAGGCTCAAATGTCCTACTGCTCGTACTATATACGAAGAATCGCAATGTCAATATCTTCTTTCGTGTTGCGATTACCGTTATTAGCTGTTATTATATTTTTTAAAGCCAATATAGCAAAGAGACTGCTGACTTGCTGACAGCAAACATATTGAATCATTGCTTACCTACATTTACCACGCTAGGTGATGCTGATGATCCGGTCTGTTTGGACAGACTGACAATGGCAATAACGAAGGCCGCAAAGGCAAAACATACCGCAGCAACTAACAACACAAGATACAGTTTACCATTTCCACCACGCCCCGAGTTGTCTTTTCTGTATAGCTCCTTTTCTGAACTAGCAGGTTCCATGATTGCAGATAGATGTTGTCCTCTTGTAATACTTCCTCTGTTCAGGTACAGCAAAATGCTTTGTCTGTCTGTCGGGGTGTCTGTCTGTCTGCCTGTCTCTTTGGCCGTGAAAGCCTGTGAACGTACGTATTTTTCGTATGTGACCGTTATACATTCACCCTTGGTATGTTGATAGATTTTCGAATTGCAAACAAATTAATTGAAGCGTATAAAGGTAACCTAAGTTGTATGTTGTATAAATTTGACTCAGTTTAATTTCACATGATTCGAGATATTAAGGAGGTACTACACCCATTGAATTTTTTTCGCATTTTTTTGCATTTTGTGAAGAAATGAGAAAAAAATTGGACATAGTAGTATGCAAAATGAAGGGGCAAATCTTCTCGTTCTATTGGTGGCATTTTTTTTAATGTAGCTTACATGCTTTTACATGTAGAAGCCAAAAGGTGGTACATCACCAATGTTTTAAATTCACTTCATTTTGGAAAGCTTACTATCAACGGATTTCGTTAAAATTTTGGACACATGTTGCAAACGCATTAGAGAAATAATGTTGATATGTAAAATGGGAATAAGTGGTTCTTGATGACTTCATGAACTTGGTGATTTTCAGTGCTCCACACCTATCAACAAACGAACTGGTTAAAATGCTTCTATTTTCAATGTTAAGCTATATTTTGTATTTTTAACTAGCGACATTATTTCCCTGAAACCTAATTAAGCCATAGGTAAAATGTTTCCACAACCAAACTACAGTTATGTTGAAAAAAAATGCATTTCTCTTCACCTATACCATCAGATTGGGTAGTTTTTTGTAAGCTTCATTTTTGTGATTTTGGTACCAATTTTACCTTTGTCTAGTTGAAATGGATTGGACAAACCAATCTAAATTGTACTCACCATTTACATCCATTTCCAAGAAATGTTATTCTGTCCATCATAGCATTATATATCCAGTAATTTAAGACAAACTAGACCAAACATCAAAATTGATGCCTCATTGCAGCTATGTTGATATATCACATGTATACAAAATGGGGTAAAATTTGACCTCAACCAGGTGACATATAACCTGACCTATGATGACCTATAACCTTATAGATATCTCTTTTCCAAACAACACATGATAGATACATGATAGTATTTGCTATACCATTCATTGAGGAAGAGATATAGTTGATCACAAGTCTGAAGATGGTATAACAAAGCCTATAATTTATTCTATTCAAGTACTACTTGAATAGAATAAAGTATGTTTTGTTATGAGTGGGGCACACATACTGAGTTACTATAATCCCATAGTAACAGGTAAACAAAAAAGTATATAGGGCAAAAATGATATACTAAAATGGTTTAAAATCACTTTGGAGGTAGAGATATTTTATAAGTTTAGGACATGAGATGATGAACATATTTATGTAGTTCATAAATTGGCAAGAAAAAAAAGAAGAGGGGTACCGGTACTGATGAAAATCAGGGTATTATTCCTCCTTAAGGCCCCATTTAAGGTTAGCAACTATTTTAAACTGTTGCGATTTGGTATTTCACAGCAGCTTGCAAATGGCAGTGAGCTTAGACAAAAATTGCATTGATCATTTCATAGCGAGTGTGAATTCAAATATCACAGATGTGGTTCTTGAGTTATGTTGTAAAGAGGGCTGAAACAACACTTTTGTAAAACGCATATAAGCTTATTATCAAAAATAAATCAAGCAAGTTTTCAAAGTATATGATTTATAGAATGAACTTTTGTAAAACATCAAATTGTTATTTTTCAATAATATATTGATTTAGATAATGAAAATCGTTTTTTTTTTTGGCTTCTTCGACCAACAATACCTAGTCTACACTTTAAGGCCACATTTTATTTTCTACTGCGAATCGCATGCATGAACAAGCAGCTTTACTTACTGTACTGACGACCAGGAAAATATTTCCTTTAAAGAGGGTCAAAATGCATATGGCAAAGTCATGAAAGTTGTGACTGGAAATCGCGCAAGTTCTTATTTTGCTAGCGATCAAGTCAAATTTGATACCTTTTCCTTGTAGGTGACCTCTGAAGCAATATAAGATTTTTTTTTAAATTTCACATTGCTAAACGGCTTTTATTTCCCTGGGCTCAATGGGAGAAAAGACATACAAAAATAAAAAATAAACAGATTTACAAAATGCAAGAGAACATTGAAAAAATAAAAATAAATAATATTTGATACAAATTACACGCTAAAATCGTGAAATATTTACATTAACATAAATGTGTGCATCCCTCGATCGATATACAAGTGTTATGATCTATGCTAACAGATTATAACTGAAACAACATCAAATGTGTAACCAAACATTAAGATGAAAAGTAATAAAATACATTTTTAACTTTAAACAAGAATTGTCTCTAAACAAGAAGAGTCCTTAAAAAGGACAAGCTCCTGTGTAGGAAGTGAGGCAAAGCAATTGTGAATAATATGAAGTAGAAGATGGGTGTTGGGAATAACTACTTAATTTTTGTTTGAATTGAGTATGGAGATAAAATGAAATGTACTAATTTGCCTAATTTGCATAAAATTAAAAGAGCAACTAAATGTTTCTTATCTGAACTGACCACCCTTCTGATGAATAAAACAGGCATTATTAAATTTATTCCCATTACAACAAATTGCCATAGACCGAGTGACAAACTCTAATGAGCTGTGACATCATCACCCAATTTACATCTCGCCGTCCACAGCCAATACAATTGGAGCACCATTGGCCTGTTTGCCAAATGGGCATTATAGTGGTGTCCGGTCAATATTTATGAATATTGCATGGTACGTCAAGGGAAAATACCCGGATGGTGTCCAAATTTGGCTCGAATATACCTTATGGTCGATACTATCGAGTGAGTTTGATATTTTATGAATGAACTGTAGTATGAATGGTAGCACACAGCCACCCATAGCCTTCTGTACACGTCAGCGCTGCTTGCGTGGTACATGTATCAACGGCATTATAGGGCCTTGATACACTACGAAACAGTGAAATGCTTGGTTGAAATTGAATACATGAATACAAAACCCACCCAAGTCCATGGGAAGTGATTTTGAGAGAAACACCTGTGTATCATTTTAATTCCTTAAGTTAGATTTACCTGGTCAATATGGTAAGTTTTTCGTGCAAATCAGTAGATTAAACTGTATAAAGTATGACGATTAGCATTTCAGGGACTTTGTAGGGTTCATTTTAAATGTTGGACTTGGGTGGTTTTTTGAATCATATACAAAGACAACAACGTTGGAATGAGATTACCACTAGTAAGATAATACAAAATAAAGCACACAGGTATGTATAATGTTGATAAGTATTCTGCCATTTAATATAAACCACACACGTTCCTTTATTAAACCCTTTTTTTTTTTTCAAAAGTCACTCTCCAGCAATGAATGTGTTACAAGTGGACTTTTATACATACTGGATTTCAATCAATGTGTTACAAGACTCAAATCACGGAATTGGGTGGTTCTTTCATACTGAAACGGAGAGCCAAAATGCGATTTCAGATTTTTGGCCTGTTTTTAAGCTTACCTCGCGTGTGTTGTCAATGGCCGATTTTAGCTCAGTGTCAAATTCATATTTAGAGAAAAGTCACGATGCTCACGTGTTCGTGGTAGTTTTTGATAGTTATTATACATTTAAAAATGATTGTATGGCTCTGCACAAGGTATATTTTTGTAAATATTTGGATTTGTTTACCTGCCGATCGTCTGTTGTCGCCGTGGGTTGAAAATACGGCAGAGAAAATTTGTCATAAAGTGCGTGCGAAATTGGCCTAAAATTTCACTATTTCCGCTAGTATTGTACTGAGATCTTATAATATTGTGTAAATAATTTTGTCAGGAAAACAATAAGGTATTACATACCGTCTATGAGTAAATATTCAGGCCAAAATTCAGGCTTTTCTTGTGTTGTTTACCCGGTTGTTTACAGAATTTTGGATTTGCCATTTTGAAAGTTCCCGGCCATCAGTCGTAAACAAGTTTTCCTAAATATTGTAAATTTCCTTAAAAACGACTTTTGTTGATCAAACTTTGGATTATTTAAGATGTAATTGTTTAAGGATGTAGAATTTTAAGATATTTTGAGTATTTTTATGTTTTACATGGTCAAAAAGGGGGTCATAGGTTTGATTCCTGATTTAAAAACACTAGCAGTTCTAGTTATTAAATTTCGTCATGTTCAAAATCTTTTCGAAAGTGAGCGCCTGACGCGGAGTGACTGCGCGATATCCATAGTAACGGAGCTTACGCTTTGAACGCAGCCGCCAAAAGGTTCCATGAACGCGTTCAGGAGAGTATAAAAGGCCTTGCACGACGCAAATTAATCAGATTGCTTGGTGGCCAAAAGTCCACCCAAACCTTCACTCAGTTTGAAGGTAAGCACCGCCAACCAAAGCAAAAACGCCCTACTCTGGAGCTCAGATTGAGCTAGGGGCAGCTTGGCTACCACAATAGTGGCAACACCCGGGTGGTTATGCACTCCGGTGTTTTGGCCTAGCGCCTATGCCTATTGTGCAAGTGACTTGCCGCACACATGCACAAGTCCAATGGAAAATTATGCACTGTATTTATGTGCATTCACTGTTGCATGGCAAGCTCGTATTTGGTGTATAGGCATGGATACTCTGAAGTAGGCCTAGGCCTTGGCCTAGCCTACGACTATGTCATGTGATGAGAGATTCTGTTGATTAAATTGTATTTTTTATGTTTCTTGATTATTCAAGCAGATAGTAGGCCTATATTCGGCAACATTTATTGGTAATTTATTTGGATTTAACAGAGAGAAAGAAGGAAATATCGTCATGCTCATCAACAGAGATTGTGTATTTACCAGTGTTTACTTGTATTTATGAATTGTAATGTGATAAGACAAATATGGAAGCAAAAATAACAATACAAGATATAACAAAAGAAGCAAATATAAAACAGAATTGTCAAGTCTCATTTTTACCTGTTACTTCTCCTTTCATGCATCACTGTTTCCACATATCTTGGGGAGAATTCTAGTCTTTGATACTACGCTACCACTTGTATGTTTAGAAGGCTAGTCTTCTTCATCAGTCGTTTATAAAAGTATTAGTGGCAAGCTCGGTCCCGTTACAATACATGCTATTTCTCACATGTTCAATAGACACAGATGATGAATTTGAGTTGTTCTTTCATACATATGACAGGCCTATGTATAGCAACAATTTCCCATGCTTAACTCAATTTGGCCAACGTATGGACTTGGGTGGGTTTTGTATTCATATATTCAATTACATCGTTACTTGAGTCGGTTTTTTAAAGTTTTTTTGTGCATGAAATATGAAGATAACATATTCAAATCAATATTAATTGTGATATTTTGGCCTAAATACATTGGTTTAGCAAGATATGGCTTTCAAAAGGAGTGGATACGTGCAGTTGGCCTATACCCTTGAGTGTGTGAGTATTACGTAGTCAATTCACCACACACGCGTGAATGGGAGATGTCCTCCAACTTTTTCTAATGTATGTTCGTTGGGATATTATGACGCAACAAGGATGACACCACCCGCGCCTCGATGCAGGATTGATATAACTAAAGGGCACTATTTTGAGATAACAAAAGTATAGTGCCAGTTAGGCCCCTATATCAAATTACAGTTCACTTGTCCCATATTACCCATGTTCCTGTATTACCTGGGTTCATGATAGGAGCGCCCGTACATATGTACACGCGACCCTGGATAAAGTTTAACCAGCTGAACTAATCCTATCACCAACACGCACAAGTAACATAGAAGAAACATCACCACGTTGCCTTGACAACTACCACAACGAGGGCCCTTTCTAGGACCTGCGCTGACAGTCATATCATCCAATGTCGAAGGTTTCTCAACTGCTACGCAAAGCTTATTAGCCGAGATGTGCAACAATAAGTGTGATGTCCTCTGTTTTCAAGAGAAACGTCGAGGAAGTAACAACATCCGCCCTACCATACCTGGCATGAATTTAGCCATCGAACGTGGTGTATTAAAGGCTGCATTTGTCAAGGCTGGTTCAATCATAGAAGCTACGTCCTTCTCTGCGGATGAGATTGAGATCTTAACTGTGGAAATGAGTAGTGTTGTAGTGACCTCTGTGTATAAACCACCACCTGCTGCCTTCAAATTCCACCAACCTGTTCCCAATGTGCACAACAAACCTCAAATCATCATCGTGACCTTAATAGCCACAACACCCTGCGGGGGTATAGAGAAACCAAGAGGGATGGCGAAGCTGTAGAAATGTGGATGGAAACAACCCAACTCATCTCATTCATGACCCCAAGCTCCCTCCTTCGTAAACGTGGATACAATCCAATCCTCGCCATAGTGACTAGCAACATTGCAGGCATATGCCAGAAGTTCGTAATGGATTTCATCCCACAAAGTCAACACCGTCCAATTGGTATCAAAGTAGATGCAGTCGTCAAACCAACAACAGTGTCTTTCACTCGACGCTTCAACTACAAGAAAGCCAAGTGGCATAACTTTACTGATGAGCTGGATCTGAAGGTGAAACACATTAAGCCAACAGCAGGTAGCTACGACCAATTCACTCGACTAGTTTAAGACTTCTAGAAGATACATCCCTCGAGGCTGCAGAGTAAATTACATCCCCGGACTCTCAAAGGAAAGTTCTGAGCTCTATGAGGAATAGGTCACTATGTTTGAGACAGACCCCTTCTTTGACGAAACAACTTTTAAAGGAAAGAAAGTGATGGAAAGTATTTCTCAAGAGCGCCACAAGGCGTGCAATGACTTGATTGAGTCAACAGACATGCCCGGGCAGACATGTCAAATAATAGCAAGAAAGCTTGGTTGACTATCCGCAAACTCAGAGGTGATCCCAAAGAGGCTCCGCCACACTCCAATGTTACAGCAAACCAATTCGCACACCAACTATTCCTGAATGGTAAAAGTGGAAAAAAGCAGAAAAAGATCAAGCTTAACCGTAAGAAGTACAAAAGGACCGTGGTTTTGCAAGACCTTTAACTATATATGGAGGAGCTAGAAGCAGGAAGCTTAACTAAAAAACAGGAAAAGCAATAGGTTTAGACACTATCGCAAATGAGCAGATCAAAAACTTTGGTCCTGAAGCAAGGAAGTGGCTCCTAGAGCTCTTCAATCAATGTCTGGCAACGTACAAAAGCTCCCGAATATCTGGAAGAAAGCTCATGTGACAGCACTTCTGAAATCTGGAAAAGATCCATCAAGTCCAAAGAACTATCGCCCTATATCACTTCTGAGTCATACATTCAAGCTATTTGAATGCCTAATACTCGACAGCACCTGTCATCGATGACCGAAAAGGGAGAAAAGGGAGACACCTTATCCCGAGGAGCTTAAAACTACCTTTTGCCAGCATTTTGGCACTTGTGCCAACTCTTTCCATCTATGCTGGATTTTCTCCAATTGGGTACTTACACCTTGTCCCATTTTGGATGCTCCTACCTACACTATACTCTATTTTTTCATCTTTAAACCTGTTTACTACCTTTTCTACCTTAAAACTTCCTTTCGCAACACAGCTGGTTAGGAAAAGTGAGTCAATTTAGTTGGCTTGGTAGCTTGGTTTTTTTGTCTGGTGTTGTTTTTGGATTGGAGCTTTCGTCCTCATTTTCGTAGAGGATGGGAGTTCTTATTCCACATACTAGGGTAAAGGCACTGAATTCCAGTACTGATGGGCACATAACCCATATCACACTGGCGGTACAGGATACAGATCCCCAGTGTGAAGGTGACGGCGCAACCCCACAGGAAACGGACACCAGGAAATGGGCGATGCTGTCAAATTAAATCCGGACTGTGGACTAAAAGGTTGTCCACAGACGGACAACATCGTCCATTTCCTTTTGTCGGGTAAAAGCTAGTGTGGGTGCCAGCTTGTGTTGTGAATTTTACTTCTTCTCTTCATCTTTTCTTTCTTGCTGTCCCAATCATAGTGTTTAGTGTAGGAATGTGGATTCTCAGGGGGCGCTGAGACCACCTGCCAGTATAACAGCAAGAGCTGACTTCAAGAACTCCTCTCTTCCAACTCGGAGCTCATCCAGCCTCTACCATGTTACCTCGCCAGTGTGGTATGAGTAGGCAGCAGGAAGGGACACTTTTGTAGGGTGAACCTTCTTTAACCCAGCTATGGTTAAATAGCGAATACTAGCTATGGTTTAAATAGTCGTCAATGGTCAACAGCATTGATGTATGTTTTGCGCCGGAGGAATCAACGGTATGGTCAACGACAAAACACAATTACACAAAGCTCACATGTGGCATCCAGGGAGAAGGTTTGTGTCAAGAGGAGGCTAGTACTGTAAGGAATCAGGAATAGCCCTCTACTGTTGGTAAGGAAGGACCTGGCCACCCACCGTACTATTTGGCCTCGAAAGTAAGCATGAGAGTACGAAATCAAAAGAAAACGAGGGTATCGGAAGGTGCGACCCGCAGGCCGGAAGATACGTCAATGGCTACTGGGGAAGAGATAGATGCTGCTCAGAGTACACCTGTTGGTGATGACAGATCAGGATTAAAGCCTGCTACAGGAAGTCCTGTTCTTGACGGTCCCAGGAAGGAAAGGAACAGTACCCCTTTAAGGAAGCCAATAAATATTGCTACATGGAATGTACGCAGTATGTCAGGAGGAAAGATTGAAGTTGTGGAGAAGGAGATGGTTGCAAACAATATTAAGATCCTAGGAGTAACAAAGTTGTGGTGGCTTGGACAAGGGAGGTTCACTACAGATGATGAAAGTATGTTCATCTATTCTGGAAAAGATACTGGAAGGAAACGAGGAGGTGTGGGTTTCATATTAGAAAGAACCACAGCCAAGTGTGTTTTGGGATATAATCCAATAAATGAGAGAGTGATGACTGTAAAGACTGCAAGGACATCCTTTAAATATTTCTATCATACAAGTTTATGCACCAACATCAGATGCATCAGAGAGCGAGATGACAGACTTCTATGAGATGGTACAAGGAGTTATGGATAGTATACCTAGAAGAGACTTACTCATCGTACTGGGGGATTGGAATGCTAAGATTGGCAAAATGAAGGAGAAAACTGGGTGTATAGGCCAATATGGACTTGGGATCAGAAATTAACGTGGAGACAGACTGGAGGAATTTGGTGAAGCTAATAACCTAGTCATTGGGAACACGTTATTTCAGCAGCATCGACGGAGACTGTGTACTTGGATGAGCCCAGGAGATAGAACAAGAAACCAGATCGATTACATCATGGTCAGGAAGAGGTGGAGAACATCACTCCAAAATGTCAGGACACGACCAGGCGCTGACTGTGGTAGTGACCATCAGCTACTTGTAGCCAAAGTGAAACTAAAACTGAAAGCTAAGAGAGACAATGCACCACCTACCAGGTATGATGTTGACAACATTCCCACTCAATAATCGGCAGATGTGAAGAACAGGTTTGACGAGTTACTGAAAGTTAATGAAGAGGAGCAGACCCCAAATGAATTGTGGGAAGACATGAAAGAAGCAGTCCAGCAAAGCAGAGCACAGCAAAGAAGTACATCCCCAGAAAGAAGAAACGAAAACAGCCGTGGATCTCTCAGCAGACCTTAAACCTAGCTGATGACAGGAAGAGAGCAAAGGCAGATGGAGGAAAGGAGGTTTGGGCACGCTTAAACAAAGAGGTCTCCAAAAGTGTTAAGGAGGACAAAAGAAACTACATCGAAAGGAAGTATGTGGAAATTGGAAAGATGTAAGGGTGACTCAAAAATAGCTTTTGGTATTGCCAAAGAACTTACTAAGATGTGGACCCCCAGGATGGATGTTATAAATGATGCGAAAGGTAACACTCTTACCGAAAGTGAAAACATCAAAAGGCGATGGGTTCAGTATATTTCCCAGCTGTTTGAGGCACAAGATGACAAGGTTTATGTACAGTGTGAAACGAGTGAGGAAGAACCCCCACCATTGAGATCTGAAGTTGAGCTTGCCATGGAACAAATGAAAAATGCTAAGTCACCTGGCATTGATAATGTAGCTTCTGAGTTGTGGAAGGCAACTGGGAAAGAAGGATAGACCTAATGTGGCGTCTATGTGGTATCATCTGGAAAAAGAAGAAATGGCCGAGAGACTGGTGCAGGGCAGTATTTATTCCACTGCCAAAGTAGGGAACTTTGAAAGAGTGTGCCAATCACTGGACCATCAGCCTGATCTAGTCATGCAAGTAAAGTGCTTCTGAAGATCATCATCAAGAGAATGAAGAACAAAATGGAGCAAGAAATATCTGATGAGCAGGCAGGATTTCGTGAAGGAAGGGGGACTAGGGACCAAATTGTCAATATCAGGAATGTGATTGAGAAATGCAGAGAGCATATAGACTTCCTCTTTACATGTGCTTCATAGATTACGGTAAAGCTTTTGACTGTGTTAGTCACCCTCAGATGTGGGAAACTATGAAAAAGATGGGATTCCCAAGTCATCTTGTGGATCTGATCAGCTGCTTATATGACGACCAAGAATCGGCAGTCAGAACAAGTAATGGGGACACAGATTGGTTCAAGATTGGAAGAGGCTTACGACAGGGCTGTGTGCTATCACCAAACCTATTTAACATCTACTCTGAAGACATAATGAGAACAGCTTTGGAGGGGTTTGAAGGTGGAGTGAAGTTTGGCGGTACAAGAATTACTAACCTGAGGTACGCCGATGATACCACTCTTATTTGTAGCAGCAGAGTAGAGCTGATTGATCGTTTGAAGCGTATCAAAGAGGCCAGCGAAGAAAAGCACCTTCTCCTGAACACAAAGAAGACAAAAATAATGGTTGTAGACAGAGAGCGGAAAAGTGATGAGTTTGTGATAGATGGACAGCAGATTGAGGAGGTGAAGCAATTTGAATATTTGGGTTCAATGATTAACAACAGTGGTAATAGCACAACTGAAATTAAGAGAAGACTGGCTATTGCAAGGACAACTGTGCAGGGCATGTCAAGCATATGGAAAAGCAGAGGCCTATCCATTGACCTCAAGGTACGCCTACTTCGTGCAACTGTTTTTTCCATTGCCACTTATGGATGCGAGTCTTGGGCTATGACCAAGAATGATAGGAAAAGAGTAGATGCTTTTGAGATGTGGTGTTACAGGAGGCTTCTACGAGTGACATGGAAAGACAGGAGAACAAATTCCTGGATCCTCGACAAGATTGGTACAAGTCTAACCATCAGAAGCGGCATAATGGAGAGAAAGCTGAAGTACTTCGGACATATTGTCAGGAAACATGGAGGTGTAGAAAAACAGATTTTGCAAGGGGCTATGGAAGGCAAACGAGGAAGAGGACGTCCACCAACATCTTGGACTAATGACGTGAAGCTGGTTGCTAACCAAGGAATGCAAGGTGCAACGCACTTAGCATCAGATCGAGTGAGATGGCGTACTCTTGTGAAGACCACAGCAGCGCTACACAGCGCCACCTGACACACAGAGAATACTCAACAGAGTCGCACCTGTCATCGATGACCGCCTCATCCCTGAGCAAGCCGGCATTCCGCTCTGGCCTGGCAAGTCAACAACCAGCCAATTTCTCAACCTCACCCAGTACATTGAAGAAGGTTACGAGAAAGGAATGGTGTCTGGAGTTGTGTTCGTTGATCTATCAGCAGCTTACGATACAGTCTACCATCGATGTCTTCTCCATAAGACATAAGATATAAGTTATCAGAACTGATAGAAAGCATGCCTAAGGATAGACTCTTCTCAACAATGGTCTTCCACAAGGAATAGCCAAAGATGAAAGTCAGTACAAGAAACAACATCTTGAGTAATCTCACCGAAACAAGCTGGAGTGCAAGTCCTCACACTCTGGAGGCAACCCCAGATAGCAACACTACGTTGGCCCAACGTTGATTTTTGACGTTGACCCACCGTGATTTTGGCCGGGCACCCAACCCCCACAACGTTGGGCCAACGTCGATCCAACTTTGACCCAACCGCAATCCAAATGCAATTTGCGACGTTGGGCCAACATCAAATCTTTGATGTTGGGTCAACGTTATTTGACCAACGTTGATCCAACCATTAGCCAACGTTGATACAACCAATGGCAAACAAGCCCAATAAGAAAAAAATGAGGAAAAAAATTAGTTACTTGTATATACAGTGCTGACTTGTATTATACTGTGCTTACTTTAAGTCTTTAAAATTACCTGGCTCTCTATTTTACAACGAAGACAAATTTACTACCTTATTTTTACATACAGGGTGTCTCAATAAAAATAGGCCCTATGGAAAGTGACGCATAACTTAAAATATCGACAGTAAAATAAAAAAAATTCTTAAAGATTCACAAACCATGAAGTATCTGCTTAACAGTGGTGCAAAATTGATCCAAATCCGTTCACGCGTCACTGAGATAATTAAGTTTGTACAAATAGACACATTTTTTGACCATTCCAATGGGGTAATACACGTTAACAATAATTGTAGTTAATAAAAGAAATAAAAGGAAACGCCAAGTGTTGCTGAGTTGGAGTTTAAAATCAATCTCCCAAAGAATGTTTTCAACATGTTTCTCTTTGGGTTAAGTGCTCGGATAGCAACGTTTGCACAGTATTTACTACATAACTCGAGAACCACATGACCTACAGAAGTATATCTGTAATATCAATGCAATATTTGCCAAAGCTCACTACCATTCGCAATATGATGTGCACTAGCAAATGACAATGATGCATTACACCTCTTTTCTGTTATTGATGTTATTTATCAATTTTTGTTTATTTCACCATCAATACTATCACCGGGGGGCACTCCAACTTTGGAGGTGACGCGTATGTAGGGCTGTTAAGACCCCCTTTTTCAGCATCGCTGTCACCCAAAGACCCCATATTTTTTTTACGAACACATGCTCGCTCCGCGCTCTGTCACCCGAAGACCCCCTATTTTTCCATTTGATCTGTCACCCAAAGACCCTTATAAGTTCAGTTTGAACAGCAACTTTCATTTATCACTTATTTTGAAAAAATAAAGAAATTTGAAGCCATTTAGAACAAGAAATTCGATTTTCGAGGTTTTTGTGGCGCTGTTTTAGTTCTCACCCAAAGATTCCATTTAAAAAAGGTCATGTTCTCACCCAATGACCCCATATTTTTTTCATTTTTTTCTCACCGAATGCCATAAATCATGCTCTCACCCAATGACCCCATATTTTTTACATGTTGCTCTCACCGAATGCACCTTAGTGCGAAAGCGCCAGCCCTACACCTATATCCGTTTCAAATTGAAGTGCCCCCCGGGTACTATCACCTGGACATTTCATTTTGAGGGAACCAATTTCTTTTGAATCAAATATTTCAGCCACTTCCATATAAAGTTCAGCCCTACTGTTGCTTGACAAATGTATACATGAACATTGAGCACATCAGAAATATTGAATTGCATTTCGAAAATGAGGAATGTCCATCTGATATCAAATATTTTTTAATACGCGACATGATGCCGTTTTATGGCAAATGATTAAAAATTGATATTTTTGAAATTTTACAGTCCTGTAAGTGAATTGTATAAACTAATTGATATGTACGTACTTAAAATGTAACTGGGACGAAAAGCTGTCTATCATAAAAAGATTTTCCCCAAAAAACACACACAAAAAATGGGTCTTCAATATGAAAGGTTAAAATTTTCAACTGATGGTCGGTTTTTCATCCCAGCTACATATTATTAGATTGATGAAATTTACTTCGAGGATGGTTAAACATCAAAAATACAAAAGATATCAAATTTTAATAATTTGCCATAAAATGTGTGTTATATCGCGAATTTCAAAAAAGTAAAAAATATTTGACATCAGAAGGACATTCCTCGTATTAGATATGTCTGGTGTGCTCTCAGGTCCCAAAATACTGTGCAAACGTTGCTATCCGAGCCCTTAACCCAAAGAGAAACATGTTGAAAACATTCTTTGGGAGATTGATTGATTGATTTTAAACTCCAACTCAGCAACACTTGGCGTTTTCTTTTATTTCTTTTATAATAAACTACAATTATTGTTAACGTGTATTACCCCATTGGAATGGTAACAAAATGTGTCTATTTGTACAAACTTAATTTACTCAGTGACGCATGCACCACTGTTAAGCAGACACTTCATGGTTTTTGAATCTTTAAAAAAATGTGTATTTTACTGTCGATATTTTCAGTTATGCACCACTTTCCATAGGGCCTATTTTTATTGAGACACCCTGTAGATCACTTACCTCAGTACCTACCGGGATTCGAACCAGGGACCTTCAGTTTATAAGCCTGATGCTCTACCAATAATTGAGATAACTGGGTTTACATATATAGTTGAACAAGTGTTTTAAGTTAATATAAGCTATATTTTCATTACTAAACATGCCAAAGTGCATCTATTTAGGGATATTGATCAAATTAACTGTGAATATTGATAACATTTGCTATAAATGTTGATTAAAAAAACGTAATATGAAAATATAATTTTTATTGTTGATTTAATTCCAAAGCAATATTGTTTTTATTATAATTACATACCTAGTAGGGTATAAGCATTATCATTATTATCATCATCATTATTATTATCATTAATCATTATTCATTATTCATTATTATGGTCTTCCACAAGGAAGTGTACTTGCACCACTCCCCTTCAACGTCTACACGAACGACCAACCAAGAGTGCGAGCACTGTTCTATTCATCTATGGTGACGATCTCGGTATTCGAGCTCAATATCTAGATTTCACAGTTGTGGAAAAACGCCTCTCCAAAGCTCTGGATGCACTCACACCATGATAACCACCTGCGAGCCAACCCATCAAAGACACATATGTGTGCCTTCCATTCACGCAACCGTGAAGCCAAAGGCCATCTCAAGGTCACCTGGTCTGGTACAGCACTTGAACACTGTGAACACCCTGTTGATCTTGGAGTTACTCGATCTGGATAGGTGTCTCTCCTTCTATAAGAATCATGTTGAGAAGACAGACGAAGGTCAGTACAAGAAACAAACAACATCTTGAGTAAACCATACTGCAGTTACTGTCCGTTTTCCTATACGCAATACACAGTGCTCTCACCATTGACGCGTGACCTTTACAAATGATGTATGTTGGAAGAATGTGCACTTGCCTAGTTAACATCACTGTGTGAAAAATAACCAGCCAATATTTAAATTCTAGCAAATATATTTCTCTAACATGACCTAAAATTACAGCTAGGTTAGATGTTCAGAAATAGTCGCACTTTTGTAAAATATGAGTGAGGGCAAGGCATAGCTAGCCAACTCCCCGTGTTAATTGAATGGAGATTTGACCGAAAATATTGGTATCGGACCGCTCACTTCTGAAGGATGCCACAAAAAAACGGTACAAGCTACATTTAAACTATTCTCTGGCAATCATCATGATGAGTTTCTTATATAGTATGCCGAAATTGGGTACTGTAGGTGATTGCTCGCGCCTGCTCGCGCCGGTAGGCGCGAGCTATTAGTAGGGATGCCCACTGTCAATACAGTTTCCACTAGAACGATTTTTCATTTACTGTGTGCGTGCACTCACACACGTATTGTCTATGGAGAAACTGATCGATACAAGAAATCCCAGGCATGTTAAATGGCGTACATACTTGTTTTGATCCAAATGTAGGCCTATATCAGGGTGTTTCAAGAAATTCCTGATTCCACCAGAAAACATTCACCAAACTTTTTCCTGTTTGGTCAGTAAATAGAGAGGACCTTCCTGCATGAAGAGATCAACTTTTTTAATGAAAAATTTAATGAGATGAGAACTACAACAGGTTGAAGTGACACCATTCCGTGCATCAGGTGTTCAAACGCAATTATCTCCGAATTTGGAGTGAATCAGACAAGCAAACTTCCATACTCATAAAATTTAACTATTTATGAAGACAAAATGTGTAGGATGTTCAGAAATTTAAGAATGTTTAAGCCTACCGCGGCCTATCTCAAATCATGCACTTCCCCGTGCACTTCTCACTACCATGTCCATTTCATAGGGAGTATAAAAACCGGGGACCATCATGGCTTCCATGCACACAGTGTATTGCTCAATGTAGTAAAAATAACCTTTGAGTTGGAGCAAATTTCTCAAAATTGGTAGTGATTAATGTTACCAAACTTATGCCATGATGAAATATAATAATTTTTGAAGATAAAATGTGCTGACCTTAAAAGATTGAACAATGTTTAAGACTACCGCTTTTCATTTGAAATAATGCACTTATTGTTCATCTCCTCTATGGAGATATTTTCCATGGCGGCCATCTATGATCATACTTGAGGTTTCAACAAACAAACCATGGGTTTTGAGGTCTTATAGTTTTTGTTGTATGTCAACAAAATCGATTAAATTTTCAGGATGATCTTATTTTCATGTTGTTATAAGCAAATATAATGTTCCAGATAAGATAGTTAATAAATACATTAAGAAAAAGTACCTTAAAGTTGCACTTTCTGTTAGTATTCCTTTTGGACTTTAACTTTTTAACATGTTCTAGCAGCCCTATATAAAACCGTGACACTCGAAAGGCCATATCTCTGGAATGAAACGTCCGATTAAGATTATTTAAACGCCAAAATGTTTCTTTCATCAATTCCCATCCAATAAGTTAGGTCTGAATCAATTTAAAAGTACTTCAATTTTTAGTGGACATGCCTACTATTAGTGTTTACTTCTGAATCGAACGTGGGAACATGGGGAAAGCCTGAATATAGTAAATTACATTTACCTTCATTTAAATATTTATGACACGTACGTCAAAACAAATATTCAAACGATGATAATGTGTAATATAATAAACGTGAAATTTTAGTATTTTCAGAGTTTTTGTATATTTTAGACGTTCTATGACTTCTGTTTGCTGTGTAGAGGCTGAATTGCACGTCATTGATAGTCATGGGCAAATTGATTGGGGTGTTTGATAAAATTCCCTTTAAAGGGAAAGCTTCCTGGAAAGCTTAAGCAACATAATATGTCACTAACTTTGTCCGATCGGGCTCAAATTTGGTGGGTGGAATCCTTGATACGAGGGAAATATATGCCCGAAATAAAATTGAGGTCAAGCGAGGTCAAAGGTCATTACGGAGAGGTCAAATTCAAAACTTTGTCCGATCGGGCTCAAATTTGGTGAGTGGAATCCTTGATACGAGGGGAATATATGCCCGAAATAAAATTGAGGTCAAGCGAGGTCAAAGGTCATTACGGACGGGTCAAATTTCAAACTTTGTCCGATCGGGCTCAAATTTGGTGGGTGGAATCCTTGATACGAGGGAAATATATGCCCGAAATAAAATTGAGGTCAAGCGAGGTCAAAGGTCATTACGGAAGGGTCAAATTTCAAACTTTGTCCGATCGGGCTCAAACTTGGTGGGTGGAATCCTTGATACGAGGGGATTACATGCCCGAAATAAAATCGAGGTCAAACAAGGTCAAAGGTCATTATCAGGAAAAAAAAAAAAAATTTGTCCGATCGGGCTCAAATTTGGTGGGTGGAATCCATGATACGAGGGAATATATGCCGAGATACAATTGAGGTCAACCGTGGTCAAAGGTCATTATGGAGGGGTCAAATTTCAAACTTTGTCCGATCAGGCCCAAACTTGGTAGGTGGAATCCTTGATACGAGGGAAATACATGCCCGAAATAAAATTGAGGTCAACCGAGGTCAAAGGTCATCACAGAGGGTTCAAATTTCAAACTTTGTCCGATCGGGCTCAAATACAATAAAACAAACCTGGGGTCGTACACCTAACAGTATTAAAGTTATAAGAAAAATCATAAAATTTGGGTCCCTATTTTCAAGGTTACCTATTTAACGTCACTTATACGTTGAACACGGATCGATTGGCGCGAGGTTCATATTGTTGCGTATGTACCAAATGTATATCTTGTTGACAAAGGGTCGCACTTTTCTGATAAATAAGTGACAGTGAACATGAAATAATAGCGCCCATAAACCCAAGTTAGTAGCTAGTTAGTGGAGGCCGTCACGGGACTGATTATTGATTATTGAAGTGCCTTATTAATAGATACGCACGATTTAGGGCAAGAAAAAAACCGGGACACTTTTGGAGACATCATCATCATCATCATCATCATCATCATCATCATCATCATCATCATCATCATCATCATCATCATCATCGACATCATCATCATCATCACTTTCTACATTTTTCTAAACAACATAGGGCCTACCGTTTTAATAAGATTTTTTCTTGAAATGCATGTAACTATAATTATTGTTTAGAGCGTGATGAAATAAAACATCACGATTTTCATCACAAAACAAATATAATGCATAAGAAATCGTTTGTTTTAGAGCGTGATTATGAAATAAAACATCACGGTTTTCATCACGAAACAAAGTAATACATAAGAAATCAATTTTTCGTGAGTGATGAAATAAAACATCAAAATTGTCATCACGAAACAAAGTAATACATGAGAAATCGTTAGTTTTAAAGCGTGATGAAATAAAACATCACGATTTTCATCACAAAACAAAGTAATTCAGCATCGAAGTGGTTACGTAATTCTCTTGGTTACCGGATCACGCTACTTTGGTATGCCTTCGAGTGCCATATACTTTATGTGGTGATCATTTCGATCGTGGTTCATTACTCTAGCGCGTGATCCCGTTGACATAGTAACATTACGTAACTTCGATACTGAATAGGCCTACAAAAGAAATACATTTTTTCGAGAGTGATTAAATAAAACATCACGATTTTCATCACGGAACAAAGTACCGGTAATACATAAGACATCGTTTGTTTGATTGCAATCAACAGTTCGTCTCACACACATAACAATGCACTGCGATCAAATAGGTTGATGACAACATTTGATTGAATGGACTGCACTGCGCCATGATTACGGTGCACCGGTTCAAATCCTTTGTTTGGAGCCAATCAATAATTTCACGTACAGCCTCTATGCAAAGTAGAGTTTACACACGCTGCAGCTGGGGTAATCGACCGAAGCTGGTTGCCGTTAGTGATCGAATGCATGAGCTTATTTGCTTTACTGAATCGATTTACTGGATTAATTTCCTGTTAACTGGGTTTAATGCCACAAAGGTCGAATCGGGCTTGCCATGGACCGTGAGTGCATCATGTAGAACTATAAATTCGATTTTCGAAGTGTTTATGGCGCTGTTTCGGCTCGAGATACACTCTTAGAAAAAAAGGTTCCATTTAGAACCATAAAAGGTGCTAAAGCTTGTCCCGTGGGGAGCACCATGTAAGGTTCTACTTAAGAACCCTTTTGTGGAGGTTCTATAAAGAACCATGAAACAGGGTTCTATCTAGAACCCATTCAGGTTCTATTAAGCACCTTAATGGTTCTTTCAAGAACCATTAATGGTTCTTGCAGTTTGTCCCACTGGGAGCACCCTACAGGTTCTTGATGGAACCTTTTTAATGGGTTCTAGAAAGAACCTTATGGTCAATTTGGTTGACTGTCCTTTCATTGGGAGAATTCCAAGTTAACTTATGGATTTTCTTCTGGGGGAAGAGTAACGATGAAGCTACTACGCGACTCTATGTCTAAAATGACTCTATATTGGGAGTCAAATCATTTCTTGGCTCCTGTGTAGAGTCATCAACAGTGACTCTTCAGCGGAAGCGCGGGTCTCCCGCTAGTAGGATATAAAGGAAATGTTTCAGCATTAAAACCAGTTGCCACCCATACTGAATCATATGGGGATACCACTGGTCCCCTGCCGCACACCGACATCGCCTGGCTAATAATTATTTGGTGCAGCAGAGACATTAAAATGAATACACGGGATCGATACACGTGAATTGCTATGCACGATTTTGATATCAGGCGAAAATCTTCGGATACTGGGTTAGAAAATGATGAATATCTCCGTAAATGAATTTTCTCAAGAAACCAGATGTGGTCTCATACACTTGAAAATATGTGTTGAACAGATATATGATAGTCGTTAGCGTGCGCTTTGAAAATTGGCCGTGCGCTTTGAACTCAAAATTTGACCAAAACTCTAATTTTATATTGCGTTGGTCCTGTATGGACTACAGCGCGCAGCAGGCTATAGCGGCACTCACTCAAGTGGAGAGTAGTAACCACTGACCGCAATGTCGTATACAAGCTTACTCACACAGCGAGAAATCAATTACCCCGTCTATTGTCAGTAGCCTTAGTCAGGTCACTTCGCTAATTATACATCTCATAAGGTCCGAATAAAATGGCCATGGTTGCATGGCTGTGGATTCAACCTACCATGGCGATTTATACCATGAAGATATCGGGGCGATGTCACTGTGTGCCGAGGAGATCTGTGTGTATGTACCCCTCAGCGGCATCAGTGAAGTCTTGATTTTCCCAGACTCAGGTGTCTCTACCCTACAGAAGTACCTGAAACAGGTATTCTGTCCTACCATGCAAACGAAGCTGAAGACTTAAACTTAAATTAACCCCTAGACAACTGGATGCTGAGGAGGAGGTCAGGAGGAAGAACTAGTATAAGCAGGAAAACACATGGAGTACCCAAAGGATGTTGAAAACATCCAGTGGGAAACCCAGCCCCTTAAGATGGTAGTAGGGTGCTGGTAAGGGTAACTTTCAGCTCCGCGGCTATAGCCTTCCCTTCAAGGAAGGCTATACTTTTAGTAATAGTATGAAATGGAATGAATGTTTGCACACTACGCGCACGTATCTCATAACATTGGTGTTCCGAACTAATGATCACTATCAAATTTTATTCTTACTCTCCTCCCGACAAAAATTCAGGTACGTTCCTGATTTCAACTCCTTGCCATTTGGCCCCCAGGATTTGCTGACAGGGCCCTTTTCTGTAAATCCGCCTCTGCCGGCCGTATGGCATTTTCCATGTACTCGGTTAGTTTTGTGGGGTTCATTATCGAACCCCAACGGTTTTAGCTTCTATTTATATTATTTATTAACATAGGCCTATTTATTTGTGATATTTCAAGCGTTTTTAAAATTCAAAATCCCATTCAATTACACGGTTGACGATGGAAATTTACTGAATTTAGAGAATGCACGTCATTCACCACCTGATTGGATCATGGAGATGTTTGCTTATCTTAATAAGACAGAAATTTAGAGTTTTAAATTTGAGAGTTGACAGGAAGTTGTAAGAGATAAATTGTTATGGACATGATTGGTGTAAGCGCGAAAATGTTGAATATCAGATCAAAGTCATCCGAGGTGAATTAAAGCCATTATAACATTTGTTGAGGAAGACGCCCTCACTGAATTTTTAAAATTCCTTTTTTACACGATTAAATTGTACTTTATTAAACCAATATACCCTGCAAAAATCAAGACTCTAGGTGCTGTAGTTTTGTCAAAATCCGAGATTTTGAATAAAACGCCGGATTCGGCGCTTTATTATTACGATGGAATTATTAGTCGAACGCATACACGATGTTCATAACACACAGTACGTACACGGCGTGCGGGGCGGTGATATATACAACAAAGGATCGTACCACAACATAACCGAAGGAGTGGTATACGTATTGGCGACATGTGCGCTGGTAGTAAATTCCAATTTTCTTTGCTTTGCCGTAGTTGTTCGGCTCAAAAATAAAAGGGATATATCTGACAGTAAAAGCTAACATTTTATGGCAAAGAAATGCTAATCTATTTTGTTTGAAAATGTTATAATATGGCTTTACGTAATGTCGATCACAATTCTGTGCCAAAATTGTTACAGGTCATCTGAGGTGGACTAAGTATATATATTTGGATTGTCAGAACACCTTCCCCAATCAAACACATCTTCTACTCTTCCCTAGAAAAATCATTATAATACCAAATCTACGCACCATGGAATTCACCATATGTGACGCGATCAAGCAAAATCAGTTGGAACTCGGCAATATTGATTTTGAGTGAGATATAGCCAAACAAAGCAAATATTTCCTTTTGTTTCCTCTTGTTTTGGAAAAACTTTAATTGCTAATATCTTTGGAACTGGTTGTCCAATTTCAATGGTTTTTTTCTGCAAAAGCAGCTTTGTAAATGCTATTTAGTAGCCTATAAGAAACTGAAAATTTAATATTTCCCACTTCCGACTGATTTTGCTTGATCGCATCACATATCACATCCAAGCTCACATTGGGCGCCCCATTCCTTTTTTAAAGGAAGTTTTATTTACATTGAAAATGTTCACATAAAAACATTACAAATGTATGCAAGAAGGCTTTTCCTCATTCTATAAAAATGACCAAAACCCATGAGCTGGGGGCTTAACACCTGGACCCTCACCGGGCCCTGGACCCCACGCCATTTTGACGCTCCGCTCACTACTGTACGCTCGCTTTGCTCTATTCATTTATCAACTTGGGGGAAATTTTTGAAGCCTTGCCTACCCTGGTAGAGAGGGCTGGCTACGCCCCTGCGCCTGCACCCCTCCTCTCGGCCTGTCAGAAAATCTTTGCCCCCCGCCCCCCCCCCCCATTGCACATGCCTAAATTTTAGGATCTCAATTTTCCCTACCCCAAATTTCACCCAACCACCAGATCTAATATTGCACAGCCCCTAAAAATCCAGGTCGTGAATCAGACTAAAGTTTCGTAAGGGGATGTCATTTTCTTCGGCCGGGTCATGAATATGTCGGTGGCCGGAGTCAATGTTGTTATGACCACCCCCCCATTTCGCCGAGTAAAAAAAATTACGACCCCCTATCTTGGGTCGAAAATTTTTATGACCCCCTCCCCTCTTCTGCCTACACAGACTCAAGACGACTTATTGCTGGAACAAAGGCAAGGAGCGGACCAAAACTTTAGAGCGAAGAAAGTGTGCGGAGTGTTAAAATTTTGATCATGCACTAAAGAAGGGTGCAAAAAAAAAGATTGTGCGCACATTTTGATTGTTAAATCAAACAAATGCGCACGCAGCGTGCGATAATTTTGAGGCACCAGCCCTTAAGTTCTATAACCCCTATTTTGGGTGTTAAAAAATATACCCCCCCCCCCCTACTATTTGGTCTAAAAATTCTATGACCCCCCAGTATATTCATGACCCCCCCCCCCCTCCGAAGAGAATGACAGCCCCCAAATATCCACAGAGATCTGGATCCACGGGGGCTATGCAATAATATTATTTCCCCGGGGTGGTGGTGAATTCTCAATTTGGTCTGCCAAAAATTGCTCCCCTCTTGACTTGCCAGAAAACCTCCACCCCCCCCGACATGCAAGATTTTGGAGAACCTGAATTTAAACTGACCTTAAATTGTGTTAGGTATAATGCAAACAGGAAATTGTTCATATTTAAACATGTTCCTAACATTTTCCTATGGGGTCCTATCTTTTTAAGGCGTAGGCCTATTTATAGAAACGGTGCCCAAAATATATGTGCCAAAACTTGCTAGATGTGCCCCCACCCCATTCTGCCAAAATTTGCTTGAAAAAATCGCCCCCCCACCTTATACCACCTGCCAAAATGCTTGCCCCCCCCATAATAATTCACCACCCCGGGTGTACACATAGGCAAAAATATAAGGGGCCTCCCCAATTTTATGATGTGTTACAAATAACTTTTTTTGCTCAAGCTGTTTTTGCTGTCCTCAACTTCAGTGCACATGCATGCATGGTATGTAGTGGCCGTTTGTAGGCCTGCAGTGTCTTATCTCATAGTATAAAACCTCTGGACTCACATGGAGCTTAAAGTCAGAAGTCCTTTTTAAAATGTCACATTAATATGGACCAATTTAACATTTAATTTGAATTTAGACCTGTTGTAGGCCTATCCTGCCTATCATTATAGTATTAGTAAAAGCTAATTATTATTACGATGAGAGACATGAGCAAGAGAGGCGTTTGAGCACTTTAAACACTGGTGTTCCATTGTATCTTTTTTATCCAGCCTTTTTTTGACAAGATTGACAGTACCCATAAGGGGCTGTGCAATAATTACGAGCCCTGGGGAGGGTAAATTTGGGGAGGGGGTCAAGAAATTTTTGTCGAGCAAAAGGGGACAAGGAATTTTGGCAAGCCGAGAGGGGCAAGCAATTTTTGGCACACATTCATGGGGCGCCTTTTTAATTAAACGCTCTAAAAAGGCTTAGGAAAACAGTGCATGATGCAGAAAAGCTTTAATAGGCCTATGCAAATTTTCTGCTCCCTGCACTCGCAACATGCAAATTGGGATCCCAAAAATTTGGCATGTTCAAAGGGGGCAAGCGATTTTTGGCAGGCCGAGAGGGGGCAAACGATTTTTGGCTGGCCATTCGAAAATTTAATCCCCCCGGGTGGCTCATAATTATTGCACAGCACCTAACCATGGTAGGTATTATAGTGACCTAACCATGCCCCGCCCCGGGAATTAACGCACAATGCACCCACCTCTAAATTACGTTGAGCGGTGTGAGGTTTCATTCATCATGCCGCTTGTAGGGCCTACTTCTCTGCGTTGAAGCAGAAGCGGCACGCTGCTGAGCAGCATGACTATGAAAGCCTATGTTGCCCATCAGCACAGCCAAAAATCGTTTCCTGTTCTCAGGCCTGTTCTCAAACATCGGAGCGGCACTGCTCCCAAGTCAGAGACTTGAATTCAACTCTTAGCGATCTGTCGCTCCCGCTTGCCGCCGGTCACTGCTAGCGTTTCTGATGCGAAGCAAAATCGTCGTCAGAGCGACAAAGCGGCAAGAAAGTATATGAGCACCAGCATTAGGTCATACATCAGAATCGTGCTGCTGGGTGCTTCTCTGACCAAGTTATGGTGATTTTAAGGGATTTTGGCGGCCATTTCGAAAAAACGCCTTCTAGCGAGAGTTCCCACACTTTTTGATGGGTCAGACCCCTCTCATTTTATTCAGCGTCCTCAAAATAAAACAACACCTTCAAAACTTCTTGTACTCAATCCGAGAACGGGACTTCCATTCTGGACCCTACTACTTAATTAGTGTATAGGCAGTTGGAGGTACATGTGCATGTTGTCCTTCACTGTTTACCATCAAGGTTGCCATCTCATTGTCGCACTGTTACCAGCGCAAACACTAACCTAGACCTACAGTCTTCCCAGCAAACAAAAAAACGTTTTAAAAACGTTTTAAATAAGTTATATTTTGGCTTTTGGTTTAGGTAAAAACGTTTTAATAACATTAAAATGTCGGGTTATATAAAGGTCATGATAACGTTTTAAAACGTTTTGTATGAAAAACACACTACAGCAATATTTTTAAATGTTTTCAACAAATGTCATTGTAAACTATTTTTGCAAACATTTTGGTCAAATATTGTGTCATTGCATACAAAATAACATTATGTTAAAATATTTGAACCCAGCAAACACAGAAATGTTCTTAAAATGTTTTTTTCACAACCTTTTAATAACATTATGTCAGGTTATATAAAGGTCATGGAAACGTTTTTAAAACGTTATTGAAAATATTTTGGGCAAACATTTTTCGCAAAATATTTTTTCAACCCCAAAATCCCGGGCCCAAAATAATGTTATTAAAACGTTTTTATACCCTTTATATAACCCGACATTTAAACGTTTTCTGTAAAACATTTTTGTTTGCTGAGCAGTAGATTATCAAAAATGTTTTTAAGGTTATGAAAACGTTTTATACTCTTAATATACCCTTTATATAACCCGACATTTAAACGTTTTCTGGCAACCTTTTATAACCTTTTGCGAATGATGTCGAAAACGTTTTGTGTTTGCTGGGTTATGCTTGGGCTAGGTTAATACCATACACAACTCGTACTTGATGAAAGACTATTTTTTCTGTGTTTGTGTCTTTTATGTAGTATTTTATTTCCACCTGACGTATGAATGATGCTTTTTACTCATCATGATAGCAACAGCATTTTTTTTCAACTAACTCGCATGAACATTAAAATAAAATGGTGAAATGTTCACCTAAATCTAACAATTACTCGTGTTAATTAAAAGACACCATCTGTTCTCAAAAATATGAAAGAAACACTTTGCATTACAATTATTTAAACAATTTGTAAATTGAAATAGACCAAGACTTTATTGGCCTAAGACCTGCTCAGAGGCAGGGCCAAGAAAAGCCACTTTAAGCCTGACCTAATAGGCTTGCGTAGACTACAGCTAGAGAAGACTTCAAGAAATGCAAATTTTACCGAAACCTGGAGCTAATCCTACAAGCCTGGCCCACAGGCTAATGAAGCCTCAGTCGATGCTAATGGTAGCCATGTTTCGGGAAAGGCGTTTTCAGTTGAGCCTAAGGGGTGGTGCAATGATTATGTGTAACCACAGGGTGGTGAATTATAGGGGCAATGATTTTTGGCAGGCCAAGGGGGAAAGCATTTTTGGCAGGTCGAAGGGGGGGTCAAGCGATTTTTGGCAGGTCGAAAGGGGGGGCAAGTGATTTTTGGCACAGATATTTTGGGCGCCGTTTCTATATTACACCCTAAAAAGGTGTAGGAAAATTTTAGGAACACGTTCAAATATGCAAAATCATAAGCCAAACTATTAATAGGTATGGTTTCTTTTGTCCAGGGGGTACTCAAGTTTGATTTGGGTTGGGGTGTGCCGATGAGAATTTGAAAGTGGACAGTCAATCAATATACTAATTTTCAAGAAATTTGTACCCATCGATAAACCAAAATTCACAAATTTTGGCAAAATTCAACACAAATTATCTTAATTTTTGGAGAAATTTCAAAAAAGTTTGGCTATAGTGAGGCAATATTGTGCTATTTTCAAAAAATAGTTTGAAAATTGGTCTAAAAAGAGGGGTAATTGATATTAAAAAAAACCGCTGAAAATGCTACCCATGTTTGCACCACATCCCCATGTGGTCATTTCTACTGAGTACCCCCCCCCCCCGGTCTTTTGTAGGTCTTATGTCATAAAAAAGCCTATTTCTAGAACTACTGTAACCACCCGGGTATAAGCCCACCTTCGGCTATAAGCCCATCCCCTAGTTTTCAAAACATTCTGGGAACAAGGGTGCACTCAAGTATAAGCCCTGTACTTAATTTTGGCCAAGTTCTTAAATCAAATCAATGCTTTGCTCTCATATTTAAGAACAAATATAAAAAAGTACCAGTTGATAATTAACATTCCACACTTATTATTTTAAGAAATTGACATAGATGATAGAAATTACTGGCACATTGGACATATACAAATGGGGGGGGGGGGTGATTGTACTTATCTTTAAATTCAAGCAATAGCCCTTCCCCGGTTATAAGCCCACCCCCATTTTCGAAGTTAAATCTGACGTCTAGGGGGTGAGCTTATACCCGAGTAGTTGCATGAATTCTAGTTTATTAAGCATTATGATATTTAAAAACAAACACTTTTGACTATATTCACATTTTCATTACGTTTCACTACCTGGTGAGAATTGATCAAAAATTGAATTCCCTCCTGAGGTTTACATCTGTCAATGGGTTGACCAGATCACAAGGATGTCATTATAGCTAGAGGCAGTATATAACACAAATGGGTCAATGAGTTACATAAAAATGACCTTGTGTGGTGTTTGGTTCCCAGGAAGTGAGGTTTGCTTGAGGCAATTTGTGGTTAAATATTGATCCTCACTACAAGAGTTATTACCGTCGATTTGGTTGAAAAAGGAGGTGAGACATGATCAAATCTCCCCAGGTAACAAAACATAATGTCAACATTTCTCTTTAGTGTGAATTCAGGTGTGGCACACACGCGATAGATCACACCACTATATCAGGTCCCCGCCTATCTGACTGAAGGAATAACAACTAGTGTTTCCATACCTGGTTGATTTTAATGGGTAAAAAAGTTTGGAATGACAGCCGATGTATTCAGTCTATAATATCGAATTGATTAATTCAAATTAAACAATTCATCAAGTGGGCAGCACCATTAAACTGTAAATATAAGACTACCAAGTGACAGGTGATGGACCATACACACAAAAGAATAGGCACATTTTGATAATTTTCATGAATGTTACTCAAGGTAGTTTATTATTCAGCAGGGCTGTCTGCCCTTGACTTAATTAAAAAAATATTTACTAAACTTAGAAAAAAATCAAACCTTTTGGTGTAAAAATTGGCCATGCTTACTGCTGTCCCATTCAAAAGCACAGGAAGACCACCCACAGCGTGAAGGTCACCTTTCCTGACATTCTGTCTACAAGTAGTAATGGATGCTACCAGTGCTAAAATCAATGAATTGTTTAACACAACTTTAATAACAATTAATAAATTCAGTATTATAGACTGTCATTTTGTGATAGTTGAGCTCTGTAAATGTTTTTCTCACTACCAAAGCATAAAAATATTAAAAATATTACAATTCTAGAATTTTAGAACCGTTTTTGGGTTAAATTCGGCAAATGATGTCACAACATAAAGGCGCTGTGCTGTAGAGATTGGTATTGTGTGCATCGTGTTTGAAGCACTACCGCAGAAAATCAAGCCACTCAACTTCCCAACAATTGCGGGTTCTAGGGTAGAATATATATCATAAACTTTTAGCAAAATGATGTTTTGTATGAGAAAATGATGAATTCCTCAGTGCGTTTAAACACATAAAAGAATAGGAACTTAGTTTAGTAGTGCAATCCCACAAGCATGACAAGGTAACTTAATTCTGCCAGCAATAAATTTCTGACAGTACTCTTTGGTTTGCAGATAGCTATTTTGCAAAAAGCATTCTGACAATGCTCACACTGATATGTTTTTTCTTTCACCTTGGTGTGAATTTTAAAATGGCCTACAAGCATTGTTTTTGGGGCAAAATAGTTCTGACAATACTCACACTGACAGGGCCACTCTGTGAGTTCTCATGTGTCTTTTCAAAGAACTTTTCTGTGAAAAACATTTCTGGCAGTACTCACACTGATAGGGTTTCTCTTTGGTGTGAGTTCTGATATGGTCCACAAGATGATGTTTTTGGGCAAAACATCTTGGACAGTGCTCACACTGAAAGGGTTTTTCTTTGGTGTGATTTCTTATATGGTTCACAAGATCAACATTCTGTTTAAAAAATTTCTGGCAATATTCGCACTGATAGGGTGTTCGTTTTTCGTTGGTGTGGATTTTTCTCATGTGTGTTTTCAGGCCACTAGTCTGTATAAAACATTTCTGACAGTAATCACACTGATAAGGTTTCTCATTGGTGTGAATTCGCACATGTCTTTGCAAATCACTCTTTGTGGCAAAACATTTCTGACAGTACTCACACTTATAAGGTTGCTCTTTGGTGTGAAATCTGATGTGTACTGCCAGATCAAAATTCCGTTTAAAACATTTCTGGCAATACCCACACTGATAGGCTTTCTCATTGGAGTGGATTAGCAAGTGCTGTTTCAGACGATACTTGTCATGAAAATATTTCTGACAGTACTCACACTGAAAGGGTTTCTCGTTTGTGTGAATTCTCACATGTTTGCGCATACCAAATTTCCTTGTAAAACGTTTCTGACAGATTTCACACTCATAGGGTTTCTCTTTAGTATGGATTCTCATATGCAATTTTAAAGCACGTTTCTCTATAAAAAATTTCTGACAGTACTCGCACTGATTGGCTTGCTCTTTGGTGTGAATTCTGATATGTCTTTGCAAAACAGAATTGAATGTAAAAAATTTCTGACAGTACTCACACTGATGGGTTTTCTTTTCGGTGTGAAATCTGACGTGCACTTTCAGATAATCCTTACTTAAAAAACGTTTCTGACAGTACTCACACTGATAGGGTTTCTCACTGACGTTCAACTTTTTAAACCGGTAGTACCATAGCTTTCTGTGGTTATGCAAATATCCTAGCAGCTCCCTATTTTTTAATAAGCTTTTCGGACAACCCTTACGAAAATGCAAGCAATGAAACATGTGTGCGACAGCATGCAGCACGCGTGCGGCAGTGTGCAGCACACGTGCAGATGTGCGCAGCATGCATGCAAGGCCTGCTGGTAGCGTGTTCATGCGTGCGAACCAGCTGTATGCATGCAGGCATCGCACGCAAATATCCACCGCGCACACAATTTGCTTGCAGAACCTGCGTGCAGACTACCAATCTGCATGCAAATTACATGCAGACTACACTTGTGTGCGGACTGTAGGACTGCACGCAAATTGTTTCCCAACTTGCACGCATCTTGCATGCAGCACGCATATTGCTGCACACATGCAGGATTTCCAGATCACAAAGTTAGAATGCTGCACGCATACAGGGTTTTCAGAAGCAGCAAAGGTAAAATGCTGCATGCATGCAGGATTTTCAATGACTAATTCACCTTTACACAACTGACATCAAATGACAATTTGGCAATGAACTAGTAGTGAAAATATTTAAATGTTTACAATGAATAAATAAGTTAGCCTTCAGACCAAAATTTTTGGCAGTCCAAGAGGGGGGAGCAAGCAATTTTGGCAGGCCAATAGGTGAGGGGGGGCAAGCAATTTTGGCAGGTCTAGAGGGAGGGCAAGCAATTTTGGCAGGTATTTGAAAATTTTACCCACGAATTATTGCACTGCCCCTAAATAGACCTCGTCTCATAATATCAATACAACATTTGCTCAACGTTGGCAAACATTGGAAGGACCATCACGGTTTGCACACCAACATTGGCCCATGTTTTTTTTGCATCTTTTCAGCAGCCTTTGGAATTCCATTATTGGCCCAATGTTGAAATGCCAATCTTGTATCAACAGTTGGCATTGCAACATTGGGCCATTGTTGATTTGCCATTCATGAGTCAATATAGTTGGCATTGAAACATTGGCCCAATGTTGGAATGCCATTCCTCAAGTTTCGATAGTTAGCATTTCAACATGGGCATGCACCATTCCTGTTTTGATAGTTAGCATTGAAACATATTGGGCCAATGTTGGAATGCCATTCCTGTTTCGATAGTTGGCAATGCAACATTGGGCCAATGTTCAGTGGAATTCCATTCCTGTTTCGATAGTAGGCATTGCATCATTGGCCCAATGTTGGTATGCCATTCATGAATCAACAGTTGGCACTGCAAAAAAATCAAAACAAAATTAAACATTTTTATAATAAATGTTATCAATATTTACAGTAAATTTGATCAATATTCATAAAATGATGCACTTTGGCCGGTTTAGTCATCAAAATATTGCTTATATTAACTTAAAACAGTTCATCAAATGTGTACACCCTGTTAGCTCAAATGGTAAAGCATCAGACTCCCATGCAGAAGGTCCCTGGTTCAAAATCAGGTAGGTAAAGTTAGATAATGACTTGTATAAAATTAAGCCAGGCAATTTTGGTTCATTGTAAAATAGATAGCCAGGTAATGTAAGACTTAATGTAAGGACAATATACACCTAAAACAACTAATTTTGATTTTTTTTTTCGTGATTTTGTCTCGCATATGTATATATGGCCAGTGCGTGCTGCACGCTAATGGATTTGCATGCTGCATGCAAACTGCGTGCGCACGCATTTTTGCTGCACGCATTTTTGCTGCACGCATTTTTGCTGCACGCATGCAGCAAGCATCTGCATGCTTCCTGCATGCGTGCCTCGTTCAAATATACGCATCCGCGACGCTACCCACTGCACACATGCTGCACACGGTGTGGCACGCGTGCTGCTTGCGTACTGCATGCATTCAAAAACTGCGTGCCATTTTCGTAAGGGAAAAACCACTTTTGCATCTATGAGCCCACACATACTTGAGCATATGTCTATTAACATGGGTTTTCCATTTGTCCAAAGAATAATGCTTGATGCCACAAAATGCACAGGAAAATGGTTTCAAAAGTTTCATTTCCCTCGGCTGCTGATTGTAACTTGTATTACATGTATTTACAGAGTGAAGTTAGGTTTACATGAATCCAACAAACTGTAGATCAAAATATGGTACACTATGTACTATTGCACCATGAAAGTAAATTTTACCAAAGATGAAGATGTCCTTCAGTGGAGCCACATGAGTTCAAGACCACAACCCTCACTGATGGTTCAACGTTCATTTCCAATTGTAGATTCATCAGTGGATCAACATATCTGAAATGATACAACACAAATTAATATGTTTATTAATAATATTCTAAATTTTTAAACCCAAATATTGCATACTTTACAAAATCAAATCGTATTGATAATGATTAGATGCTGCACACGGACTGCGCATTGCATATAGGGTGTACCAATACACCTGTAACAATTCAGGGTGTAACAATAAAATTTATACATATGCATTTTGATTTATCAGGGAAAAACTAAAAGAGTTATGGCACAAATGTTATATACAATACAATCAGTAATATCTTGGCTAAAAGAAGATCACCTTTAGTTGGTTTCTTTACTAGCTTGGGTTTAAAAGTTATGTTTATTTTGTTACTAAGTGTCATTAATTTGGGCGAAATTGATGTGGGATGGGACTTCTTTTGCTATACTTGCAATTACTTATGTTTTTCTCGGTTATTTTATGCCTTTTTGTTTTATTATGTTTCTTACTTTCTTACTTTATTAGGTTTCTTGCTTTCTTTTTGTTGACAACATGTTAGTCATTTCTCTTTTTTGGAATAAAAGGTAGCCCTGAAAAGGGCTGTTTAGTTTGTCTTTGGTTCTTTTGAAGTGAGTTTACTGTGCTGCTCTGCCCTCTACCTGGTTGCCTCCTTGACGAATACCGGTTTCAGCCCTAGTCCTCATTGCATCAATTGTGATGCATATATCCTTGTGCGCTGGATACTTGCGAATATAGCAGTAATACGTTTGCAAAGATCTTGGATTTTGCAACAAATGAAGAAATCAAGTGTTGTGAGGTCTGGTGATCTTGCAGGTCACTCCACAGCATGACCCATTCCAACCACTCTGTTTGCTGTCCGTGGACAGGGTGAAAAACGGGTACTTGTCTTTAAAAGGGCATATCTTCAAAAGTTGTGAGCCGAATTGTTTTGGTTTATTAAAGCTAACAATTTTAAAAAAGGTTTCTTTATATACCAAAATGTATTTGATCAACTTTTCAGAAATAGGCGGAAAAGAAAAAAAGAAAAAAAAAGTATAACACCGTAATGGGTCAATGAGTAACATAAAAATGACCTTGTGTAGTATTTGGTTCAAAACGCAATCATCTACTAGCCACTATCATTTGAAGACTAAGAATCCTATAGATTTCCCTTGCAGCAAACATTACCGGAGTCGGGCTATATATTCATGATATTTGAGTCTTTACCCGTGATACCACTGAAGCATAAGTGCAAGGAAGCTCAAGGACACTCACGTAAATAGGAAGGTCCGCAATTGTGACAAAAGAGCTAGATTATGCCAAATGTGTCAAGCATGCTGTTGGCCTAGGGATGGGGTACTTCAATATGAAATGGATATAGGTGTAGGGCTGGCACTTTCAAACTAAAGGGCATTCGGTGAGAGCAAAATATAAAAAAATATGGGATCAGAAGGTGGATGAGAGCATGATTTTTGTTGGCATTCGGTGAGAACAAAATTTACAAAATATGGGGTCATTGGGTGAGAGGTGCACCGTTTGGATCTAAATTAGGGGAGCATTGGGTGATTTGTTTGTTTGTTTTATTTCTTCTTTAACCTGGGACACTCAATCAGTTGAAAAGACAATTAACCATCTGTTCTTCCTTGAGGCCCAGTGAGAATATGGCTTCTTTAAAATGGGGTCTTTGGATGAGAGCCAAAGAGTAAAGAGTAAAGAGTAAATTTAAAGAGTAAATTTAAAGAGTAAGAGTAAAGAGTCTTAAAGAGTAAATTTCTACATCTTATTTAAAAAAAAATAAATTTGATTTCAACAAATTGAAAAGGTACGTGTTGCTTTATTTCCCTCCAGAATATCGGTAATTTGACCTCAGATGACCCCTGGGTGACCTTGGATGACCCAAAAATGACCTTCAAAATTTGGCTCTAAATGTTGACTGTACCCACCAAGTTTCATGCCCATACGACAGTTTTTAGTAATTTGACCTCAGATGACCCCTGGGTGACCCTGCAGTGCCCTTCCAACAATTTGCCTCTTAATGTTGACTGTAACCACTAAGTGTCATGCCCATACGACAGTTTTTAGTAATTTGACCTCAGATGACCCCTGGGTGACCTTGGATGACCCCTAAATTACCTTCCGAAACTTTGACTCTAAATGTTGACTGTACCCACAGGGAGACACTGCTGCAGTGTCGGGGAGCCACTGCTGCAGTGTCGGTGAGCTGAAAATTACCTTTGCCAACACCTGCAACCCCGGTTGCAAAGAATCAGTGATGTTTCTGGTGTTGGATTTCCCTTTTTGGGTGCTCCCAGGAGGATACATGTTTTGTGCTGAATATTGTATAAAGAGCATAGGAGGTGTTACATGGCTTTGATAGGTTAGGGTTAATACTGGTCTCTCAAGAGCACCTTGTGAGTTATGTGCCGGCTGGACTTGTTCCTTAAACTGCTGGAGAACAGTGCGGTTAGACCATGTGTTGTATTCTGGTAAGTTTAGTCTTAGTTCCAAGGTGTTCTGCCATATCTCACTTTACTATAGCCTTTATCCATTCAGTGTCCACTCAGTATCCTTCATCTAATCCAGCTATGGTTAAAATAGTTTGGAACCACCTATTCCAATGGCGGATGAAGAGTACAACTCTCAACGGCTATAAGAGCGGATGAGAATGATTATGTTATTCCAACGGTCAACAGGATGGTGTTGAACATGTCACCATAGGTCAAATAATTTCACTGGCCAACGTGTTCCGGGCCAGGGGCGTGCCACTAAATATGTGGATTTCGGCTGCTGTTGCCTCCGGAAATATGCTGTTCAGGGCTGATCACCCGTTCAGTTGTCAGACACAGACTAAAATAAGTCTGACAAACCAATGATTACGAAAACTACAAACAAATATCCAAATACTAGATCGAAGGTAGCTGGGCAGACGTCTTCTTCTGACTCTATGACGGGCCAGCGGGAACCTGGCACACCATCACAGACTGTTGGTCCCGATATGTCTCGTCTACCTACCTTCAAACCACTTGTAGTATCCACCTACAATGTGCGTACACTACACCAACAAGGAAAAACCCATCAACTATTTACGGGTTGTAGCGATGCAGGCGTCGACATTGTCGGTGTGCAAGAACACCGTCTTATTACATCATCCCCCACTGACGAATTATGGTCATACGACAAGAACTGGGTACTTATTTACAGTTCTGCCACAGACCAGAGGCAGGGAGGTGTTGGACTTCTGATGTCAAGGAACATCCATAGGTGTCTTCAGAGCGTGCAGACCATCAATCAAAGAATACTGACAGCTTCTTTTAACGGGAACTCACAGCTTACGGTTACAATTATTTATGCCCCAACTGAATCAGCAACCTCAGGAGAAAAGGACAGTTTCTACAATCCACTAGAAGACCATCTTGAAAAGGTGAAGAGACACAGCATCCACCTCGTCATTGGTGATTTCAATGCCAGAATTGGCCAAGATAGCCATGTATCTCATCCAGCTGTGGTTGGTCCTCATTGTTTTTATGATACAACAAATGACAATGGAGAGAGACTAGTGAATTTATGCCAGGAATTCAAGCTCCGTCCTTCACAATCAAGATTTCCCCAACCCAAAAGTCGTCTCTGGACATGGATGCACCCAACGGGCTCAAAACACCAACTGGATCACATCCTTGTCAACAGCAAGTGGGTTAATTCCCTGCGCAATTGCATAGCTTATAACTCTTTAGAGCTGGATTCAGACCATCGAATACTCAGCATACGACTGCACACAAGTCTCCGAACCACCAAAGGTAAACCTTGTAAGAGGCCTAAGTACAACTGGAAGAAGCTGCTTCATGCTCCTACTAAGAACCGTTTCCAGATTGAACTTTCAAACAGATTCCAGGTCCTCCAGTGTGATGACAACAACCAGTCACCAATTTCCGAGAGGTATGAAATGTTTGAGAAAGCAGTAGAAGAAGTCGCAGAAAAGGTTGTTGGAAAATGTAGCCCTTGTGGAATGCCAAGTTGGGTGACAGACAAGACCCCCAAGTTGAGATCAGAAAGAGATGCAGCCAAGAAGACATATCTACTTGTTAGAACTCGCCACGCCAGAGTAGTGTGGAGAAAGCTCAACACCCAGCTCAACGAGTCATATAGGGCTGATGAACTTGCCTCTATACACAGGCAGATGGAAGACCTGCAAGTAGCAAATGAAAATGGCAACTACAACACCACATGGAAAATAATCCATGAAATCTCTGGGAAGAAGAAGAGATCTAATCCCAAAGTGAAGAAGAGAGATGGGAAAATCCCCTCAAGTGACAAAGAACTACTTGCTGAGTGGAAGGACTACTTCTGTGCCTTGCTGAACAATGACAATGGACCACCAACATCTGATCTCCCACCACCTGCCGACCAGGACTTGCCTATTTGTGCTGATCCCCCTACCTTGGAAGAGACAAGAAAAGCCATTCAAGCAATGAAAACAAACATTACCACCGAGGCACTCCAGGGTGGTGGTGAAGCTATGGTAGACATCATCCATAAATTCTGTGTAGAAGTTTTTACAAAGCTTACGCCACCAGAACAGTGGATTACCAATGTTATTGTTCCCCTTCCAAAGAAAGGAGACCTCAGCCTCATGAACAACTATAGAGGAATCACACTGATGTCAGTTGCAGCTAAGGTGTATAATAGGATCCTACTGAATAGAATTAGGGACCATGTTGATCCTGTAATAAGAAGTAACCAGGCCGGGTTTAGACCAGGCAGAAGCTGAGCAAACGCATATCCTCCGTAGAATCATGGAGGCTTTCTATAGTTACCAACTTCCACTAACTATAACATTCATTGACTTCAAGAAAGCCTTTGATTCAATCAACAGGAAGATGATGTTTTCTGTTTTGCGGCACTATGGTATCCCAGAGAGCATCGTAAAGGCAATATGTGTACGGTATACAAATTCGCAAAGTGCCGTATTGGTAGACGGCAACATCTCGGATCCCTTCCTAGTGACTACTGGAGTATTGCAGGGGGATGTTCTAGCCCCATTCCTTTTCATTGTTCTCATCGACTATTTGATGACGATGGCTACCGAGGGGACTGACAGTGGTGTTGAAACACACCCGCGTCGCTCCAGGCGTTATCCTGCCAAGGTTTTGAACGACTTGGATTTCGCTGATGACATTGCCTTACTTGAATCTTCCATCCCGCGGGCACAGGCACAGCTGACCAGAACAGCGGCGGCAGCAGAAAGCCTGGGTCTCCTCATCAGTGTTCCCAAAACTGAGTACATGACCATCAACTGCAATCCTCAGCCACCACTCCAAGTATACGGAGAACCCATCAAGTATGTCACTGATTTTAAATATCTTGGTTCCATGATGGGCTCTAGCACCAGTAGCCTCTCCCGACGGAAGGCGCTTGCTTGGTATACATTTTGGAAACTGGAGCACCTGTGGAGAAGTCCAACAATCACTGTTGCAACAAAAGTCAAGCTGTTTCACACCACTTGTGTTACAGTATTGCTCTATGGCTGCGAGTCCTGGGTGATATCTACTGACATGAAAAATAAGATCAACGCTTTTGGTACATCATGTTACAGGATAATGCTGAACATCAAGCGCACTGACCATATTAGTAATGAAAGGGTCTATACCATCACCAACACTGTGCCTCTTATCAACTCTGTCAGATCACGACAACTACGATTCCTGGGACATATCCTGAGGATGCAGGAAGATGAACCATGCAGAAGATATGCTCTCTACACCCCATTACATGGTGAAAGAAGACCTGGAAGGCAAAGAACATCCTACTTGTCTTATGTGCAAAAACTGTTGGGGGATTTTGACAACTTTCTACTGCCAGACGCCATTGCCACTTTGGCTTCAGATCGTAGTACATGGAGTCGCCTGCTTCGCAGCCGAATGAAATGAATGATTGGTAATACCAATTATGATAACACAGCGAGGAAGTGCACATTATGTAAGCCTTGTGGTACTTTCCTTTATTCTACATAAACAAAAATGATGACTAACTGAGCCTAGAACAACTTAGTGGTGTAACAAGTACACTATTTCAATTTAATGATTTCTGGACAAAAATAAACATGCTAAATTGACAATTCAATCTAGGTCCAAAATGAGTTCCTGAAACTTTCTAGTTTCAAAGTTACCAGATATTATGCAGAACGTTACTTTTAATACTTTTTTCTTTTGACCAGCAATCTATAGTTGTTTTTTATACCTTAGATGAACCCTTATGACCTTAAAATGACCAACATAAAATTGACCATGTTTTATAAAAATCCAACAATCTTTTACTAATATAACATCAGATGACCTTAAAATTTAGTAACAAATTTAATGATATTGTATCAAAGTTCTATCACAATACGATTATTGAAAATATTTGAAACTCATTTAAACAAGCAATTCCTCTTTAAATCACTCTCAGTGCCTTCGACTAATCCTGTGATTTGGTACGTCGGAAACGGTCTGAAAACAAAGGCTAATTTTGATTAAAAAGCCCAAATCTAATGTGGAAACCATTAACGATTTCTTTCTGAAAATGACTAAATTGCTTTATTTGAGGCGTTTTCTGGAAACTAGAAAAAGGTCAGAGCATGTTTAATTCAAACAAATTAATAGAATATAGAAAATACACTGACCAATATATACGCCTGTTAATGTTTGAAGCAAATGGACATAAGGTTGTTCATAATATATCAATTTATATTTTCTTTGTATCTTATTGTTTTATCGATAAACAATGTACATGTAGTTAATGAGTTAATATGTATATTTTGCTAAAAATGAATGCAAATGTTCAGGGAACTTTGATTTTGCATACTTTTGCCTTGAAACTTGCTGTAAGTGTTTCTAATAATTATGTTTTAATGTATTATATAGTGAAGCCGCCCTCTAATTTGCATAATTAATGGGCTAATTTGCATAATGCAAATTAATTATGCAAATTAGGGTGGCTAGCTAATTATGCATAAATTATCTGGAAGTCATCAGGAGCAGTTTGACCAAGCTTGAAGCCAATATTCTGTTAAATAAAAAATATATTATGAACATTTATGCACTGTTTTTAGCTACATAAGTCATGTTAGCTCATTAACTATATTGATTATTGATAAAATACAATAAAAAGAAATTTAAAATGTTTGTATTATGAAAATCGTATGTCCGATTAGCTTCAAATAAAAGGCGTGTTGATCAGTGTTTGGTTAAACATGAATAGAGCACTTCCAAAATGCCTCAAATACCACCTTAACACACTGTTCATCTTATTGCCATGTCAATAAGGACATAACTACGAATTACCCTTAAACGTGGTCTAGTCGAAATCTGACAAATGTCACTAACATTAGTGTGTCTGTTAAACTCTTTGATGTTTTCTTCTCATATAAAACATGTTTTATTTGTTTTTAAGTCCCAGTACATATCAAGGAACTCAAATAAGAACAAAATATTTATCCCGACAACCACATCTTAAAAACATTTTTATGGAGATTATCTAAAGCTACAATATGATGCTTACTAAACTTTTGGCTTCAGTTTTTAACCGTTTCCAACGTACCAAATCTGTATGAACTTTAACCAACCCATCTTAACAACTAAAAATCACATTCTAAGTAACTAAATTTTAATTAAAGTTTAATCGTGGGTAATTTCAATATCCTGGCAAATAAGATAACAGAGGTGGAGGTAAAACATTTTGAATGTCTCTCGTACATACACAATAATATGCAATTCCTAGCATAGCACAATAATGGGACTAAATGCACAAAACCGTAACTTTCTGTGTTGCCATGGTAAAGAGTCACTTGATTTTATACAATATTACAAAATCCTAATTTAAAAAAAAGACTTACATGCATGTACATTATATCGTCGGTTGCAACACATACAGTCCAATTCGAGATTTTTGAAAAAATTTTTGTGTTGTTTAAAGGAAGTGACCGGTAATCACAACATTAAGCCTTATATGTTAGAAAAATAATTATCAAGCACGAATCACGTGGTTTTTTTTCAATCAAACTCATATTAACCATAAAAACGAATAAAAACAGCCATCTCTCAACACGCGATATTCAAAATTCCCGCGCCGGAAATGTCTAGAGCAGTGACGTCCCAATAGTTCAATGAAGCCTGTCGACAAATGAGCACAAATAACCATGACGTCACTGCTCTAGAATATTTCGGCGCGGGAATTTTGAATATCGCGTGTTGAGAGACGGCTGTTTTTATTCGTTTTATGGTTAATATGAGTTTGATTGAAATAAAACCATGTGATTCGTGCTTGATAATTATTTTTCTAACATATAAGACCTAATGTTGTGATTGCCGGACACTTCCTTTAAGCAATATGATTTCACCAAATCAAATCCACCAACTTACAGACCTCAATTCTTTCGAATTAATGAGATATAAAACTTTGATTTTCGTCTATTTGCTTTTTTTTAATTCTGTAGCGACAGAGTAAGCGAAATCGTTTCACATACAGAGCTATTTTTAAACACCATATTAAGGGTACACACTGTATTTATTGTTGGTTTTCATTATCTAAATCAATATATTGTTGAAAAATACCACTTCGATGTTTTACAAAAGTTCATTCTATCAATTCTATTCTTTGGTGTGAATTCTAGTTTTTAAGGCCTATTAATTTAACAAAACTACCTGATGATAGCACAGCAAAGCAAGCTGTTCAAGAATACGAACGACACATAAAACGACGAAGAGGGAAACAAACAAGAGCACCAATGGTGCTGTAGCTCATTTTCCCTCATTAAATATGCAAATTAGCTAATTAATATGCTTAACATTCAGTTTGAGTATTTTTTGTTTATATCAGTTACTTTGTACCAAGTTTTGAATTTCTATGATCTTCACACAAAAACCGATTACACCTGTCTCACCTTAATATAAAGCAGGGCCAAATTTTTACGAGCTGCATAGTCAATAAGATAACAATAATGTTAATTGGACCACTAAGTACTTATCTTGGGACAAACAACTGGGTGAGAAGGAAAACAAGAAACAATTATATTGAGGGTTTAGGACCATACACTGCAAACCCAAAGTGCCTATATTTCAGCAGATCCTCTAAAATTGGTTTGGCAGTAACATTGAGGGATTAATTACTAAGGGACCGATCGTTATTTACGGCATTCCCCCCTCGCGTCCGCTCAAAATTTTCGCGTTCCCCTAGTTATCGCAATTTTCTCCATTTAAAATTTAACAATCCCTCCTGTATTTCAGGTCCCCCCTAAAGACCAAAAAAAATTTCATGTTCCCCCCTAAATTTTCCCATTCCCCTCTGTCATAAATAACGATCGCTCCTAAATATAGGCACAAATTTAGACCACTATTTGGGAGTATACAATCCAGAAGATCAGACCTCAAATGTAGTCTGATAAATAGACTCAAAATTAGACACTATAAGCCCAAAACAGCATAGGGTGCATTTTACACATGGGTGGTTCTGGAATAAGTGCAAACGTGGGTAACATTATGGGCTCTTATAAATCATTGCAAAGGAACAATTTCCAGTTCAGTGAATTGCTAGCAAACAATAAGCATGGATTTCAATGGTGATGTTATTAATAGCATTATTTGAACAGTAATTTTACATATAGTTGTACAACAATCAACATTGAATAATAGTTAGTGATCTTCAGAAAAAGTGTAAAACAAACCATTTGGGCTGGTAAATTGGGAGGGAGCTAGCAGACCATGAATGTGTCTATAATTGTTTCCATAAGTAATTTTGTCCAGTATCAGTTTAACAAAGGCTAATACTCTATCTCCAATACTATAAGTTTTGCTGAATTTAGACGTTCTGTGTTTGAAGTGACAGCTGCTCCATAGACATTTGGGTAATTTCTGCATTCTATATTGTACACATTTTACACCTGGCAGCTATTGCAGATAGGGTTTTCTTGCCCTAACCCCTACTGTGTACTTTATCTCTCATATACAAAATTGTAAAAACATATAGGTAGGGTTTATGCAATAGCTGTCAGGTGCTTTATTTTTAAGATTATGTACAATATAGTGCAGAAATTGTCAAATGTCTATAGGGTAGCTATTACAGATAACAACCTTCTCGATATCATTACAACTTTCAAAACATGTTTGCCTGACCTAATTAAGTGTAGTTAATTAGCTCTCAGTTTATTTACTCAGTATTTTATGACTGCTAAGCCTTTATAGTTGTTTACTGGTCCCCCCAAAACCTCCCAATTGGAAAAATTACACATTATTAGCACATAGTAGCACCATTGAGTTATTAGTTGGCCTTGGTGCAATATCTATGGATTTGCCAATGTAAGGCAAAGCAACCATGAAAAGCAAACATTGAAGGAATAAAATTCAACATCTCTTTTACAAAATGAAACAGCATCGCCAGATCAAGGAGTTTCTACAGTGTTTATAATATGATCAGCACCACAAACAGTCTGCAAAGGAGACTATTCTATGAAATTTGGTAAAAATTTTCGTAACAAAATGCTCTAAAAATCACACTTACCGCCCGAATTTTCCTTGCTAAATAAGTAACAATCATGAACGATCATGCAAAGATCGCTCCCTCAAATTACCAGATCCATTGCTCAAACGATGTAGCAAGAGAAAGTAAAAAACATACAGAAATGTGGACCATGCCTATAGTTCATTGCTTGCGCAATGAGCTAAAAACTACATGGAAATCAGCAATTCAAAAAGAGCTGAAAGAAATCAAAGAAGACTTAACCATAAAGAAATCGACTGAACTTTCGAGAGAGACCTACTTCGAGAAACTTTATTGATGGCGCTATGTCAAAATGCTGACGAGAAGCGTTTATGATGATGATGTTGACTTCAAAATTAAACAAAGCATGATTTAACAATAATTTGGCCTACTTCTTGTTGTTGATTTCAAAGTTCTAACTATATCCTGATTCACTTGTCCTGCGAAGATCACTGTTCAGCGAAGTCCACTGATAACTCGTTTATCCTTTGTATAAATTGGTTGCACAGATCTCCAAAATGGTGCTATTTTTCATCTTTCACACAATTTCTTCAGGAAAACAGGCATGCCTCCTAATCCGCTATGTTTTTACTAATATTGACAGATATATTGTTTCATAAACCACACTTCAGCAAGTCAACAGAAGACTATTCCTTCCTTGGAAGAGGTACACACTTTGACGTATTCTAGATCTTCTCCGATATTACAAAAAGATATGACTGGTTCGCAATCTCCGTTCTTTGAAGGCATGTGGACTGTGAGCACAAATTAGCCCACAACAACACTGTAGTTTACATTTTCTTATATACCAAACACAATCAAATCCCATTATATTATTAACCAATTGCTGCTGTCACAACATATGATGTAATCTGGAAATTCTTAATGAAAAATTATAAACATTAAGCTTTCACATTACAACACTTCCTGGGGGAATTCCAAAAATGATATTCGCTTTACAATCCAGGGGAATGCCCAATCCATAACCAGTCCTGACTTTGTTTACAGTGATTTGGGGGGAAGCCCAAAATGTCTTAAAACACCAAGTCTTGTAAGGGGTTTCCCATCTCTCATGGAATAACTATAAATTGTAAACGAAGATAAATAATCAAATCAAATTACTCAGGGCGCATCACAGCCGACACATACACGCCACCACATAGATGCCCGTGCAAAACAGCTGCCTCAACACGTCATTGCCACAGTAGGGTGAAAAATATTAAAGGTCTTGTTTCTTTTGTATGTGTTTTAAATATCTTAACAAGGTGGTTCTTAAACCACAAGTCTATCCTGCTTTCACACCTGCCTGTTTTTGCTCTGACCGTGGGTTGCAGGTTTAGTGGTTCCCACTAAATTGCATGAACATGTAAGTAGGCCTATCTATGGCACTTTCACCCCAGATTACCCCAAAATGACCTTACCATTTTTTGTGCAGGTTTTGGTGGTTGTTCCCCGGGGGTTGTTCCCACCAAATATCATAAACCTATGAAAATCTATATGGCGTTTTGACCCCAGATAAGACCGAATGACCCCAAATGACCTCGACATTCTGTGCCTCATTTAGGGGGTCATTCTCACCTAATATCATGCAATCTATGAGGATTTGACCCTGATGGACCACAAAATGATCTTGACATTCATTATCTCCCTTAGGTGGTCATTCCCACCAAATATCATGAACCTGTAACAATCTTTAACCCTGGATGACCCTGAATGACCCCAAAATGACCTTGACATTCTTTGCCTTACTAAGGAGGTCATTCTCACCATATATGAACCTGTAACAATCTATGTCGATTTGACCCTAGGTGACTCTGACTGACCCCAAAATGACCTTGACATTCTTTGTCTCGCTTAGGTGTTCATTCTCACCAAATTTTATGAACCTGCCAATTCTTTGTCTTACTTCAGTGGGCATTCCCACCAAATACCATGAACCTAAAACAATCTATAGCAATTTGACCTTAGATGACCCCGTATGACCCCAAAATGATCTTGACATTTTTGTCTTGCTTAGTGGTTGTTTGTACCAAATATCATGAACCTGCGATAATCTATGGAGATATGACCTTGGATGACCCCAAAATAACCTTAACATTTTTTATCATTCCTCGCTGGTTGTTCATACCAAATTTCATGAAAAATATAATAGGATTTGACCCCACATGATCCTGAATGACCCAAAAATGACCATGACTTTTTTGACTTGTTTCAGTGGTTGTTCTTTAATAGTAAGTTTCATAAACATGCGACAATCTATAGTGATTTGACCCCAGATGACCCCAAAATGACCTTTACCCACCTCATGCACTCTACCCCTATCCAACCCACCCTAATCCACACGGTTGATTTTGTCAATTTTCAACCATATTTTGTTAAAGAGTTCAGCATAAATTAACAACTAAATGCGCATACTTTTTGCCCCAAAACTAATCAGGTGTGTATCATTCCTGCCACAAGGTTGCCTGACGGATCTTGAGATAATCTGTTCACAAACTCTGCTATCAATTTGCGATGATTTTCACATAAATTATGCAAATTAGCTACTAATTTGCATATTTTCACCGAAAAACATAATGTTCACAGAGTTGGATATCCTTTCCGCCGACCAAGTAGCATCCCTGTAGGTCTTACGGATCCCCAGATATAGCTTCCGACGGATAGAAAGAAATGTGGTTACTAAGTCTCATACTGAGACAAAAAGGACTAATATTTCTAGTACCATAACAAAACATTTCTGACTGCTCATAATCCTCATCACAATCACACTCAAAATGGTTCTCCCTTTGGTGTGAATTATAGTTTATGCCTTGTGATTTGAAAAAAAACACTGACAATATTATTGACTCTCTTTCAAGGTTTCTCTTTAGTATGAGATCTGATGTGGTGCACAAGGTCACTCCTGTCAGCAGAGCATTACTGACAGTACTGATACATAGGTGTCACTTTGGTGTGCATTCTTACAATGTCTTTGAAGATATTTTACTATTCTATTCTGTACAAGGTAGCTTAATTACAAACCACTAGATCCCCTGCCCATTGCAGCCACAGGGCGGGTTGTAATAGATATATGTATAGTTCTCAAGCCAATAGTAGGGATGACCAATAAATGTAAAAATTGGAGATATTAATGCAAATTATGTTTTGTAACTATCCTGCAAATTACAGCATCATAACTTATTTGGTTTTTCTGTAAGTGTGAGTCAAAATTGGTCTATCGCCACAGTGCGCTTAATTGCCAGAGGCCCAGTGCAGCACTGCTCAGAATGGCACAAAATATTCAGATGAATAAGATCAGGTGAACACCTTGACCTACTGAGCTGTAATTTGGCAGAGTTGTTGTTATTACCTCTATCATACCCTCTGTAAAAAGGGGAAAAAACGGACAAGTAGATCTCGAGTTAAAATTAAATCACCAGCTTCCTTTGGAATTTCCAAACACCTTTCGAATCATGTTAAATAGACACCTTTCTGAACATAAATGTGAAGTTTCATGCTCATTTGTTGTATTATTCACCTGATCTCAACCCTAAACATTTTCTTATATTTATACCATCTGCACTGACTTGCTGCTATACACGCACAGGAGCTGTACTTTTAAAATACGCGCCTAATCAATAATGAGTCTTTCACTCCATTGTTAAAGTACTGTGCTCCCTGTAGCATATAGAGTGACCAGGCCCTGGAGTGTGATGGTTTTGTAGCACATGGCAGTATTCATTCAAGCCTATCAAGGTCGGTTATTAGCCACTTGCTGAATGGCTGGGCATTATCAGCTATCAAAGAGATACCTTATGCTGCTGCCAATCAAAATAGAGGTTAAACATTTTGTTAAAACCCCAGAAGTGATATCTGGACAAAGCTGTGCATGTTGGTACTTGATTGTTTGGATTCCTATGTTGAAAATCCCTTGTAGTACATTAGTATTTTTCTTATGTGTAGTGTATATTGTTGTGAAAAAAAGTTCACCTGGACTTTTGATTTTGTGCCACTTTGGCCATTAAGGATGATTTTTGGCAAACGTTTTCTAAAAGCATGATTTCAGTGCCTCGGTTTGAAGAAATACTTCATGCTATTGACTAGTAAAGTGCCATTTCATAAGAAACCCTTTGATACTTTCACAATATGCTTGTTTCATGTTTGCATATATATATTAAAATAAAGAAATATAAAAAGGTAAATAATATGCTTATACCAATTTTGCTCACATTGCTATATATTTAGACTTTGTCAATTTATTTCGTTCAATGACCGGTCAGAATGGGAAACTTTGAAAATTCATAATTCGAAAAGTTTTGACCGATTTTGACCATTTAACCACCAAAATACTTCTGTTGATGAGTTCTTTCCAGAAAACAATCTTTTGTAGCAAAAGGGGCAACATGAAATTATGATGGTCATCCCTACCAATAGGCCTCATGCCGTAGCAATTGCAATAAGTCAGTCAGTCTAGCAGTTAACCCTATTTGATCCATTTGACCTTTCACCCATGAAGCACCTCCGAACCCAACCACCATGAGATATATCTATACTGCTCAGATGGACACCCATACTTGTTTGGTTCAAAAGATATCACATTATCAGGTGCACAAATGGAGGTGCCTAGCATTATTTCTATAGCCCCCTTCGTCAGTTCTTAAACTAAGCAACTAAAAATCATCTGATGATATTCACAGCAAGTGGTTTTTCTTTGGTGCAAGTTCTGATGTAGTATGTGAGACCGTTTTTGGAAACAAACATTTCTGACAACAGTAACATAATGTGATAGGGTGTATGTTATTCCTTGGTATGAGTTCTCATATGGTTCACAAGGACACTTTTTCGGGCAAAACATTTCTGACAGTACTCACACTGAAAGGGTTTCTCTTTGGTGTGAGTTGTGATATGGCGCACAAGGTGATGTTTTCGGGCAAAACATTTTGACAGTACTCACACTGAAAGGGTTTCTCTTTGGTGTGAATTCTAATATGGTTCACAAGGACACTTCTTGGAGCAAAATATTTCTGACAATACTCACACTGATATGGTTTCTCCTTGGTGTGACTAGTTCTGATATGGTATGTGAGACCAGTTCTTTGAGCAAAGCATTCCTGACAGTATTCACACTGATATGGTTTTTCCATGGTGTGAGTAGTCCTGATATGGTATGCGAGACCAGATCTTTGAACAAAGGATTTCTGACAATATTCACACTGGAAGTGTTTATCCTTGGTGTGAGTCCTGATATGACGAACAAGACCATTTTTACTTGTAAAACATTTCTGGCAGTACTCACACTGAATGCGTTCCTTGTGAGTTCTAATATGGAATGTGAGGTGATGCTTATGGGCAAAATATTTCTGACAGTACTCACACTGAAAGGGTTTCTCTTTGGTATGAGTTCTAATATGGTCCACAAGGACATGTTTTTGGGTAAAACATTTTTGACAGTACTCACACTGATAGGGTTTCTCTTTGGTGTGAATTCGAATATGGGTCACAAGGGCACCTTTTTGAACAAAACATTTCTGACAGTATTCACACTGATATGGTTTCTTGTTGGTGTGAGTAGTTCTGATATGACGCACAAGGTATTGTTTTTGGGCAAAAAATTTATGACAGTACTCGCACTGAAAGGGTTTCACTTTGGTGTGAGTTGTCATGTGTGTTTTCAACTGAAATTTCCGTGCAAAACATTTCTGACAGTATTCACACTGATAGGGTTTCTGGTTGGTGTGAAATCTGATGTGTACGTTCAGATTAGAATTACGTGAAAAACATTTCTGACAGTATTCACACTGATAGGGTTTCTCTTTGGTGTGAATTCTGATATGGTCAACAAGGACACTTTTTCGGGCAAAACATTTCTGACAGTATTCACACTGATATGGTTTCTCCTTGGTGTGAGTTCGGTTATGATCCACAAGGCCACGTTTTTGGGCAAAACATTTTTGACAGTCCTCGCACTGAAAGGGTTTTTCATTGGTGTGAATTCTAATATGGCTCACAAGGCTGCTTCTTTGAGCAAAACATTTGGGACAATACTCACACTGATATGGTTTCTCCATGGTGTGAGTAGTTCTGATATGGTATGCGAGACCAAATCTTTGAGCAAAGGATTTCTGACAATATTCACACTGGTAGGGTTTCTCCTTGGAGTGAATTCTGATATGGTCCAGAAGGTGATGTTTATGGGTAAAACATTTCTGACAGTACTTGCACTGATAGGTGGTGTGCTTTGTGGTGTGCATTGTCATGTGTTTTTTCAAGTTACTATTCTGTGTAAAACATTTTTGACAGTACTCACACTGAAAGGGTTTCTCTTTGGTATGAATTCTGATATGGGCCACAAGGAAACTTTTGTGGGCAAAACATTTCTTCTGACAGTACTCACACCGATAGGGTTTTGCTTTGGTGTGCATTATCGGTCTTCGCAAATCACCATTCTGTGCAAAACATTTCTTTTTACACCGGTAGTACCATAGCTTCATGTGGCTATGCAAATATCCTAGCAGCTCCCCATTTTTTAATAAGCTTTTTGGACAAAACACACTTTTGCATCTATGAGCCCACACATACTTAAGCATATGTCTGCTTACATGGGTTTTCCATTTGTCCAAAGAATAATGCTTGATGCCACAAAATGCACAGGAAAATGGTTTCAAAAGTTTCATTTTGCCTGTTGCAGAGTAAGGTCTAAATGAACTAAGCAATATTAAAAGATGTAGATCAAGTTATGGTACATGTACTATGTGCACCTCAAACCCACCACGAAAGTAAATTTTACTGAAGATAAAGATGTCCTTCAGTGCAGCCACATGAGTTCAAGACTACAATCCCCACAGTCTTCTGTCTTGGTCCTGGTTCTACTTTTATTAGTTTCTAATAGTTTTTGCAGATTTATCAGTTGATCAAATATTATCTGAAATGACACAAATTAATATTTGTTTATAATAAATAAATAATAATAAATATTATACAATTTCAACCCCCGGTTCAAACCGTACAGTTAATTGCATGTTTCACAACTTCGAGGACTATCACATATGAAAAATTAAAAATGTCATTTTTTAATAATTTGCCATAAAATTTGTATTATATATATATATCGCCACTTTCAAAAAATCTGAATTATTTTATATCAGACTTGAGGACATTCCTGGTATTCAGAATATAATTTGATGTCCGATGTGCTGTCCTACAAAAAATATTATGTAAACGTTGCTACCACAGCCCTTTTGCATACTGAATTATACAAAATTGATGACAAATGAGAATTTTTTCTTGTTGATTATTAGAATTATTCCTATGGGACGTACTAGGATAAGGGAAGGGTTCTAGGATAAGGTTTGGGGGACGGGTTAATCAAGTATGCCAAACCCCAAATGACGCATTGTGCAAAAGTGACCTGTAACACAAAATTTCTGATGTGAGGAACCCTCTCCCAAGGATCACTCCATAGAAGTTGCATCAAAATCCATTGGATTCTGTAGACAATGGACATGAGAAGCATTTTGAAATTTTGATAAATGATGACTTTAAATGACCTTAGATAGGAACCTTTATTTGACCATGGAAGCCGAAATCAACAGGGTTATTCTTCCTTGGGGCCATGGACATTTATGGCTGTGCAATAATTATCTGTATACCTCCGGTGGACAACTTGAATTTCAAAATGGTCTGCAAAAAATGTTTACACCCTCTTGACGTGCAAAATTTTTAAATTTTTCATATTTTGACTGGGGACCAGTGAGGGGAATAATTAGCTTAAGATTTGGGGGGAAATTCCCCCATGCCCCCTCTCCCTGGTGCCACCACTGTTCCTTCTTGTATATCATCTTATTTGGGGGAACAAAAGTAAATTGATTGTGCAGTGAATAAACTTCCTTCTCAGCGAGTGGTGGAACAAGGAATTCTTTCTGGGGGAAAGGGGCAGTGGTATTATCTTAGTGGTGTCCTAAGTAATTGCATATACACATTTCATCTTAACTACCCTATTGTTCTAGAACTATTCATGCAAAACCTTATGAAAACCAGGACAGAGTACTTCGAACACTGATCTTTAGATGTTTTCACAAAAATCCAAGATGTACCAATCTTTCTGGTTCAGTGTTTTTGGAAAAGGAAACCACTACACTATATGTTTCTCTTTGGTAGGATTCCTGTTGTGCTTTTCACTTTTCAACAATATTTGAAAATTGACAGGGTTTCCATTTTGGTGCACATTGTCATTTATATGTGAACTTGCAAATCACTCATTTGAACAACAAAAATCCACTATCATTCACCCAGTTTTGGCGGGAGTTTTGGCAGTGACATCAGTGCGCATTTCATAAAGTGCACTTGACATAGCTAGTGGTGTTACGAGTCGTTATTGACTCAAGGCCCCAAACACCTTTTTCACAAATTCACTTCAGAATGCACAACAAAACACACTGTTTGTTTAAGTTAACAATATTTGAATCTTTTAATAAAAAATGAAAGCATGATTTAACAATAGTTTTGTGAGTCAACATAAATACATACAATTAATCTGAATCAATCAAATACTAGTACACTAGTGCACTATGTTTAATAATGTTACTTAGCCAGAAGCCTACTTCTTGTTTTTGATTTCAAAGTCCTGATTCACTTGTTGTCTCACTAACAACATTCTCACCAACTACACTAAGCCAAAAAAGAAACTTATAATTTTTCACAAGGTCATATCTTAAAATCCTGTTCATCAAAATTAACTAAAATTACACACAGGATTGCCTCAGTACTCTACTCTAAACACATGTCAGTAACCAATCAGTTGTCCAACTGACACAACCGCAAAATTCACTGATATGGAACAACTTCCTGGACCACATTCACAGCCCTATTGGCACCCAGCAAAAGAAATCTGTGAGAATGGCATCTTGAATCACAGGTCACAGCCAACAATTTTAACAACATTAAGTTAAAAACCTTAAAGAGAGTCAAAACAAACTTATCAGGATCATCATGTCACATGTCCAAACAAATAATGAAGTCCTTTAGTAACGGGAAGCATGGGGCAATCTTCCCCAGGATATCATCAGGAACTTGGTTGGAATTAAGCATGAGAAGCAGGTGCACAGCATGCGTGCAAGCGCACGGTGGACATACCCGTTACTAAAGGACTTCATTATTTGTTTGGACATGTGACATGATGATCCTGGTAAGTTTGTGATCTGTTTGTATCTGTTGGTAAGTTTGTGACCTGTGATTCAAGATGCCATTCTCTTAGATTTCGTTTGCTGAGTGCCAATAGGGTTGTGAATGTGGTCCAGGAAACTGTTCCATATCAGTGCATTTTGCTATTGTGTCAGTTGGAGAACTGCTTGGTTACTGACATGTGTTTAGAGTAGAGAATTGAGGCAACCCTGTGTGTAATTTTGGTTAATTTTGATGGACATGATTTTAAGATACGACCTTGTGAAAAAGTTTCTTTTTTGGCTTAGTGTATTATGGACTTGTGACAATCTAAGGTGATTTGACCCTGGATGACCCTGAATGACCTTGACAGTATGTGTCAAACTAAGGTGGTCATTCCCACCAAATATCATGAACCTGTGACAATCTATGGCAATTTGACCCCGCATGACCCTGAATGAACCAAATATGACCTTGACATTGTTTGCCTTAGGTGGTCATTCTCACCAAATATGATGGACCTGTGACAATCTGTGTCGATTTGACCCTGGTGACTCTGACTGACCCCAAAATGACCATAAAATTCTTTGTCTTACTGAGGTGATCCGTCCAACCAAATATCATAAACCTGTGACAATCAATGGTGATTTGACCCTGGATAACCCTGTTGACATTGCAATTCTGTGTCTCACTCGACAATCTATGGCGATTTGACCTTAGATGACCCCAAAATGACCTTGACATTTTCTGTCTTGCTTCAGTGGTTGTTTATACCAAATATCATGAACCTACGATAATCTATGGAGATTTGACCTTGGATTACCTCAAAATGACCTTAACATTTTTTATCATTTCTAGGTGGTCGTTCATACCAAATTTCATGAACATTCAGGGATTTGACCCCAGATGACACCGAATGACCCAAAAAAATTTTTTGTCTTGTTTCTGTGGTTGTTCATAGTAAGTTTCATAAGCAAACGACAATCTAGAGTGAATTGACCCCAGATGACCCCAAAATGACCTTTACCCACCTCGTGCACTCTACCCCTACCCAACCTACCCCAATCCACAGGGTTGATTTTGTCACATTTACAACCATATTTGAGTTCCGCATAAATTATGCAAATTAACAACTAAATGCACATACTTTTTACCAAACAAGGCAGTTCTCGAACCACGAGTTTCACCTGCTTTCGCGACCACTTGCTTTCGCGTTTACTTTTGGTAGAAGTAAATAAACCTGCAACAAGCCATGGTGATTTGCCTGTTCAATTTGAGCTTGATTGGATCAATATTGAAATTTGACCTTTGACCCCTACATTTTGGTGGTTCTCGGTTGGGCACGATTACCTGGCCGATGGTGACTGTACCCACCAAGTCTCTGTCCATCCGACAGTTTTACCAATTTGACCTCAGATGACCCCTGGTGACCCCGAAATGACATTCCAAAAATTGGGATCGAAATGTTGACTTTACCCATCAAGTTTCATGCCCATAAAATTTTTAGCAATTTAACCTCAGATGACCCCTGAGTGACCTCGGATGACCTTGAAATGACATCCAAAAATTTGGCTTTAAATGATGACTGTACCCAACAAGTTTCATGTCCATGTGGCAGTTTTTAGTAATTTTACCTCAGATGACCCCTTCAGTGACCTCAGATGACCTTGAAATTGCCATCCAAAAATTTGACCAAGTTTCATGCCCATACAACAGTTTTCAGTAATTTGACCTCAGATGACCCCTGGGTGACGAAATGACCTTCCAAAAATTTGACTCTAAATGTTGACTGTACCTACCAAGTTTCATGCCAATATGACAGTTTTTAGTAATTTGACCTCGGATGACCCCTGGGTGACCTTGGATGACCCCAAAATGACCTTCCAAAAATTTGGCTTTAAATGTTGACTGTACCCACCAAGTTTCATGTCCATACGACATTTTTTAGTAATTTGACCTCAGATGACCCCTTTGTGACATTGAATGACCCCGAAATGACCTTCCGAAAATTTGACTCTAAATGTTGTCTGTACCCTCGCAAGTTTCATGCCCATACAGGAGTTTTTAGTAATTTGACCTCAGATGACCCCTGTGTGACCTCCAATGACCCTGAAATGACCGTCCGAAAATTTGACTGTAAATGTTGACTGTACCCACCAAGTTTCATGCCCATACAACAGTTTTCAGTAATTTGACCTCAGATGACCCCTGGGTGACGAAATGACCTTCCAAAAATTTGACTCTAAATGTTGACTGTACCTACCAAGTTTCATGCCAATATGACATTTTTTAGTAATTTGACCTCGGATGACCCCTGTGTGACCTTGGATGACCCCAAAATGACCTTCCAAAAATTTGGCTCTAAATGTTGACTGTACCCACCAAGTTTCATGTCCATACGACATTTTTAGTAATTTGACCTCAGATGACCCCTTTGTGACATTGAATGACCCCGAAATGACCTTCCGAAAATTTGACTCTAAATGTTGTCTGTACCCTCGCAAGTTTCGTGCCCATACAGGAGTTTTTAGTAATTTGACCTCAGATGACCCCTGTGTGACCTCCAATGACCCTGAAATGACCGTCCGAAAATTTGACTCTAAATGTTGACTGTACCAACCAAGTTTCGTGCCCATACGACAGTTTTTAGTCATTTGACCTCAGATGACCCCTGGATGACCTCGGGTGACCTTGACCCACTTACCAATAAAAGCTTGTTCTGTCTGGGGTCAAGATGTACTCACCCACCAAGTTTGAAGAATGTGCGATCATTTGTCTCCCGACCCCTTGGTGACATATTTGGTGTGAATTCTGATGTTGTTCACAAGGACACTTCTTGGGCAAAATATTTCTGACAGTACTCACACTGATATGGTTTTTCCATGGTGTGAGTAGTCCTGATATGGTATGTGAGACCATATCTTTGAGCAAAGGATTTCTGACAATATTCACACTAGTAGTGTTTCTCTTTGGTGTGAGTCCTGATATGACGAACAAGACCATTTTTACTTGTAAAACATTTCTGGCAGTACTCACACTGAACGCGGTACTCACACTGAACTGACAATATTCACACTAGTAGTGTTTCTCTTTGGTGTGAGTCCTGATATGACGAACAAGACCATTTTTACTTGTAAAACATTTCTGGCAGTACTCACACTGAACGCGTTCCTTGTGAGTTCGAATATGGAATGAGAGGTGATGCTTACGGGCAAAATATTTCTGACAGTACTCACACTGAAAGGGTTTCTCTTTGGTGTGAGTTCTGATATGGTCCACAAGGACATGTTTTCGGGTAAAACATTTTTGACAGTGCTCACACTGATAGGGTTTCTCATTGGTGTGAATTCGAATATGGGTCACAAGGGCACATTTTTGAACAAAACATTTCTGACAGTACTCACACTGATATGGTTTCTCGTCGGTGTGAGTAGTTCTGATATGATACACAAGGTATTGTTTTTGGGCAAAACATTTCTGACAGTACTCGCACTGAAAGGGTTTCACTTTGGTGTGAGTTGTCATGTGTCTTTTCAAATGAAATTTCTGTGCAAAACATTTCTGACAGTATTCACACCGATATGGTTTCTCTTTGGTGTGAGTTCTGATATGGTCTACAAGGACACTTTTTCGGGCAAAACATTTCTGACAGTACTCACACTGATAGGGTTTCTCTTTGGTGTGAGTTCTGATATGGTCCACAAGGGCATGTTTTTGGGCAAAAAATTCTGACAGTACTGACACTGATAGGGTTTCTCTTTGGTGTGAGTTCTGATATGGTCCACAAGGTGATGTTTATGGATAAAGCATTTCTTACAGTACTTGCACTGAAAGGTGGTGTGCATTGTGTTGTGCATTGTCATGTGTCTTTTCAAATTACTATTCCGTGTAAAACATTTTTGACAGTACTCACACTGAAATGGTTTCTGTTTGGTATGAATTCTGATATGTTCCACAAGGAAACTTTTGTGGGCAAAACATTTCTGACAGTACTCACACCGATAGGGTTTTGCTTTGGTGTGCATTCTCATGTGTCTTCGCAAATCACCATTCTTTTTACAGCGGTAGTACCATAGCTTCCTGTGGCTATGCAAATAACCTAGCAGCCTACCATTTTTTAATAAGCTTTTCGGACAAAACACACTTTTGCATCTATGAGCCCACACATACTTAAGCATATGTCTGCTTACATGAGCTTTCCATTTGTCCAAAGAATAATGCTTGATGCCACAAAATGCACAGGAAAATGGTTTCAAAAGTTTCATTTCCCCCGTTCCTGATTGTAACATGTCTTTAAAGAGTAAAGTCTACATGAACCCAACAATATTAAAAAGAGGTAGATCAAGTTATGGTACATGTACTATGTGCACCTCAAACCCACCATGAAAGTAAATTTTACTAAAGATGAAAATGTCCTTCAGTGGAGCCACGTGAGTTCAAGACCACAATCCCCACTTTCTTCTGTCTTAATCCTGGTTCTACTTTTATTAGTTTCCAATTGCAGATTTATCAGTGCATCAAATTATCTGAAATGACACAAATTAATATTTGTTTATTAATAATAAATATTCTAAAATTTAAACCCCGGTTTAAACCGCATTTTTATTTGCATGTTTCACAAAATTGTATTGATTAAATGACTGCACATGGAAATCAATCTACAGTTCATTCAGGGGTAACTGCGAATGAAAATCAGTCTGCATGTATTCAGGGGTATATATTGAACATAAAAATTTTGTACTTTTTAGCTATGAAAGTAAGTTATAGAAGACAAGGAGATCCACAGATCACTTGTTACCTCCTTCTGCATTCTCAATCTTGAGCAATTTTGGAAAATGAACTCAAATGACCTGTGATCTTCAACGTAGCTTACATAATACCTCACTACATGGACACTTGTGCCGGGCATTTGTGTCAAAGTTACATGAACAAAGGCCGTAAACTTTGGAAACGGGTGTCGATTAAACAATTTAAACAATGAGCCCAAATTAAGGGCTGGGATAACAAAGTTTGCACAGTATTTTTTGTGGGACATGGGAGCACATCAGACGTATCGAAATTGTATTCTGAATACGTGGAATGTCCTATGATTTTGACTTTTTTTTAAATTTGTGATATAATACAAATTTTGTGGCAAATAATTAAAAATTGATAGTTTGACATTTTTAAGTCCACAAGTAAAATTTTACTAAATTAATTGTATGTAGCTGGGAGGAAAAGCTGACGTGTTGGAAAAAAAGGTGCATCTTCAATGCAAAATGTCAAAATTTCCGTCAGCTTTTCCTCCCAGCTGCATACACTTTAGGGACATATCATTAGATTTATTAATTTTACTTTGAGGACTATTACATATGAAAAATTAAAAAAATATCAATTTTTAATAATTTGCCATAAAATTTGTATTAAATCGCCATTTTCAAAATATCAGGACATTCCTGGTATTCAGAATATAATTTGATATGTCTGATGTGTATGTTCCATAAAAATATTTATTCAAACGTTGCTACCACACACTGAATTATATGAAAACTGCAAATTCGTTAATGACCTATGTAAGCCATATAAAAATAAAAACCAAAAAAATTGTTTGAGAATTTTTTGTTGTTGATTATTGGAATTATTCCTATGGGTTAGGGGAGGGTTCTAGGGTAAGGTTTGGGGGACAGGTTAATCATGTATGCCATACCCTCAAATGATGCATTGTGCAGGGGTGTGATTGGTGCTTTAGGGAAAAAAAACCAAGGCAATGAAATTGCGAAGCGGAGCGAGCGGAGCTCTCGCCTGTTGCGGCTGGGGGTCCAGGGGCAACGCCCCGGTGGGGGCCGAGGCCAAAGCCAGAGGGGTTTTACACACTTGAGCACCACTGGAGATGCAATTTCATGGGGTAAAATGCAAAAATGAGAAACTGGTAAAATACTTCACTTTATAGTATAAAAACATTTATTATCTGTGAATACATATTTCCAGTATCATATCATTCACATACAAATGAGAAATTGCATCACCATTTTTACACAGTACAGTGTGTCTATAAATCATCCAGTCAGGGTTCTAAGGAATTTTCATTTTAAAATTGGAGATTTTCTCATATCTGGAAACTGAAAATTCCGGAAATGTGACATCTCTGTTAAGCATTTAGCTCTTGGTCCAGGGCCACTCCAAAAGCGACAAAAAAAAAATCACACCCCTGATTGTGCAAAAGTGACCTGTAACACAAAATTTCCGATGTGAGGAACCCTCTCCCAAGGATCACTCCATAGAAGTTGCATCAAAATGTATTGGACGGATTCTGTAGACAATGGACATGAGAAGCATTTTGAAATTTTGATAAATGATGACTTTTGATAAATGAGCATTTTCAGCATTTCCACAGTATTTTTTGTGGGACATGAGAGCACATCAGACAATTCGCATTGCATTTTGCATAATATGCAGAATATCTTTTTGATATCAAATAATTTTCATTTTTTGAAATTCACGATATAATACAAATTAGATGACAAATTATCAAAATTTGATATTTTTCACATTTTTGATATATAACAGTCCTCGAAGTAAATTTTATAAATCTAATGATACATTCTGAAAGTGTATGTAGCTGGGAGGAAAAGCCGACGATCAATTGAAAATTTAGACCTTTCATATTCAAGATATGGATTTTTTTCCAAAAAACCAAATTTTTGGTGTTTGGGGGAAAAAATCCATATCTTCAATACGAAAGGTCAAAATTTTCAATTGATAGTCGGCTTTTTATCCCACCTACATACACTTCAAGTATAAATCATCAGATTTATAAAGTTTACTTCGAATACTGTTAAATATCAAAAATATCAATTTTTAATGATTTGCCATAAAATGTGTATTAAATTGCAAATTTCAAAAAATCAAAATTATTTGATATCAGAAGGACATTCTTTGTATTCAGAATGCAATTCGATATGTCTGATGTGCTCTAAATTTCCAAAATAAATACTGTCCAAACGTTCATACCCCATCCCTTAAATGACCATAGATGGCAACCTTTATTTGACCATGGAAGCCGAAATCAACAGGGTTATTCTTCCTTGGGGTCATGGACATAAATGGCTGTGCAATAATTATCTGTACTGGTGGTCAACTTAAATTTCAAAATGGCCTGCTAAAATGTTTACACCCTCTCGACATGCAAAATTTTTTACTCATATTTTGACTGGGGACAAGCGAGGGAGTGGGGTAAAGCCTAAGATTTGGGGGAAATGCCTCCGCCCCATACCCCCTCCCCCGGTGCCACCACTGTTCCTAATTATCTTATTTGTGGGGGACAAAAGTAAATTTGTGCAGTTGTAAATAAACTTCCTTCTCAGTGAGTGGTGGAACCAGGAATTTTTTCTGGGGAAAGGGCCTTCTCAGTGGGGGCAGTGGAATTGTAGTGGGGAAAAATCATGATATGCCAAAACACCATGAACTTAAGTTTTTGCATTTTTGGAACAAGTATAATGAGGTAACGTAATGAAGCAGACAAATGACAGATGACAACTTTACAAACCTAAAAGCAATCTGATAAGACAAAATCTGACATCAAAAACAAGATAGAATTAGTTTTTGACTTAAAAGTAATCCATATTTTTATTATAGCCAGAGTGAGTCTGTCAAATTCGGACACTATGTGCTGTTAATTTTTAAGTTAAAAATGAATTAAGGTTACACAAGGTTTTTTTTCAAATTCTATTAAAGAGAGAGCCCGCCACCCACTTTATAATTACATCATGCATGAGAAAGCAACAGCAACAACAAACACAGACTTCTAATGTGAGTCCACTTTAGAAGAGCCCTGCAGGGCTAGTAGACTCTAGCCCTGTGGGGTTCTTCTAAAATGCACCCTCAAAAAAACTTACCAATTTGGATACAGCAACGTTGACCAGTCAATGAGTTGCCAACAGCAAATTCACCAATCACAAACAAAAAAGAAAGAGTGATTTTTAGTTTATCTTATCATTTATAGTTGGAGATTTGACATGGGAAAAAGTGGTAGTAGAGAAGAATTGTTGCTGTTTTTGTCACTCTAATTCTGCTGCCAAAATGCACAAAATTCAACCTAAATCTAAAGGGTCCACAATTGTCACAATAGAGATGAAAAAGGTGTCTATAATTAAAGACCGAATTAAAAAGACAAGTTTGCATCTGACGTCAGGGCATCGCAAAGGTGCGCGGTTGGTTGCTGACCTGCGCAGTACAACAATTTTAGTCTAGTTGACAGGACGTCAGATGCAAAATAGTCTTTTTGTTTCAGTCTTCAATTATAGTATACTGCTGGCCAGGGGAATACTTCAATGTAGGCTGATCCTTTCACAATGATAAGGGGCATTCGGTGACAGCAAAATATAAAAAAATTTAGGGTCATTGGGAAAGAGCATGGTTTTGGCATTCAGTGAGAGCAAAATATACAAAATATGGGGTCATTAGATGATAGACAGTACGTTTGGACCTAAATTAGGAGAGCATTGGGTGAGAATATGACCTTTTTTAAAATGGGGTTTTTGGATGAGAGCCATAAGGAGCCTTGAAAATAGAATTTCTAGTTCCAAATGGCTTTGTTATATCAAAAGAAGTTTTAAAAATCGGCGATAAATGACTCGTTGCTGATCAAATGCAAAAATAAGGGTCTTTGGGTGACTGACCGAAATATTGGGTCTTTGGGTGACAGCAATGGTGAATAGTGGGTCTTAATGGCCCTACAATGTACATACACATCACCTCCAAAGTTTCATAACAATCCAACAATCTTTAGTTTCATTGACCTCAGATTATCCCTGATGATCTTGAAAAGACCTTGTAAATGAATCCTTGAATGCTTCAACAGTCTCATTTTGACCACGTCTCATGAAAATTCATTATCACTACTAGTTTGGTCTCATTCACATGATATTGAAATGAACTTCCAAATTTCCTTTCAACTAGGGTTACAAAATTCTTGGGAAATTGAGGTATAGTTTCAAATATTGTTAACATATTTAATGCTACAACTTTGCAATACAATCTTACTTATAATTTCTGCCTTTAGAGAAAGGTTTAACAATTATATGATGCAACATTGCTTCTCCATTATACTCTTGATTTTTAACAAATTAGACCCCCTCTAACATATGTGGATGTGCTGAAAGAGGACAATGGACTGGATGTTATGGATTTGGGAATGGTCGCAGGACTTGGCGTGCTATTGTAGTTCGAGGACACCACTCATCTTAAATCCTTAATGTACGATCTTTTTCAATATTTAGATTTTTCTTTTTTTCTTCCAAAATGATAATATGCAATCATTATGAAAGTTCCCAATACATTTGGACGCGAAAAACATTGGGAATTTGCCAAGAAACAACATCATTAACTTCACCTCTATCACTTGAAATATCTCGCACTATTTGGATTAGGACGGCGAGTGTGGCCTCAGAGTTAGTCTCCTACGCAGCCAGTTTGGTTATGCTCCCTCCACATGTGGAGGGTTTGGTTATGCTCCCTCCACATGTGGAGGGAGCGTAACCAAACTGGCTTCGTAGGAGACTACGATTTGCGAATCGTTCCGACATATTATCATAATCTAAAAATTATGATAATATGTCGGACCAACAGAAAATCATCCCGTTTTACTACAAATAGGGCGAATTTGACAGTTTGTTCAAGTATTACAAATATGCCAAACAAATCTGAAAATATTCTGAAAAAAGATCGTACATTAAGGCTTTAAGCAAGTAAGTAAAAAAAAAATTGTCATTTCAACAAAATGATATGGGTGTGGCTTCATTTTACAACAGATTTTTAAAGGCAAATATCTGTTAAAATCAAACAGAATTCCACATGATTTTAAACTTTAAAACATGGTGGGGGGAATTTCCAAACTGTTCATGATTTCCAATTTTCTCATCATAACAGGAAAAAAATAAGAGAAGTTACCTCATGTTATTTTGGAGGGTTCTTACCAATAATGATAATGCAGGAGAGGAAATAACATTCACAATGCACATTATGTAAGCCTTGTTGTACTATCCTTTATTCTATCCAAACAAAACTGATGACTAAGTGGTGTAACAAGTGCATTATTTCAATTTAATAATTTCTGGACATACATCTTTACAAAATACATTATGCCAAAATTAAAAATTCTCTTTTTTTTTGTCCAATATAAATTCCTGAAACTTTCTAGTTTCCAAATTACCAGAAAGTTTCCACACCATTGCAACCATACTTTCAATGCTTGTTCATTTGACCAGCAATCTAGGGTTTTTTTAACCTTATGTAAACCCTTATGATCTAAAATCATCTTGAAATGACCCACATAAAATTGGACAGGTTTCATAAAAATCCAACAATCTTTACTAATATAACCTCAGATGACCTTAAAATTTAGTGACAAATTTTATGATATTGTTTCAAAGTTCTATGATAATGAAATAATTGGAACTTGTTTAAACAAGCAATTCCCCTTTAAATTCCCGACATTTTGTGTGTGTGCACACTACACCTGTGCACAAGCAATGTGGTGTGACCCAGTAATGCAGGCATTAGCATACACAGACAGGTTTTCAAAAGTGGTGGACCATGGGCCTTGATTGAAAATGTTGGCTTGGCTTGATAGTTGTTATTGGGAGTCCCCCATTAGATTAATTTACCCCAACTCATCTGCCAAAAGTAGGGCCATGTTAACTTTCAAATCCCCTGTTTGAACAAAACAAATCCATAAGATATCATAAGTTGTGGTTTCTTGCACACCACGATTAAAGATCACCAATTTCAGAAAAATTGGTCAAAAACTGTCAAATCAGCTGCCTTTTTAGGTAAAAATATCCCTAAATATGGGTAGGGGTTTCAGAGTTCCGGAAGTGCACCCCTGTCAAAATGTAATTAAAGTACCCCAGGGTTTTGCACATGTGATATCTTAAAAAGACTACTATTTCAAGTAACGTACATGTACAAACATAGTCACATTGAAAGTGGTTCTTTGGTGTGAATTCTAGTTTTTTTAAGGCTTAGGCTAAAAACAATTGTTATAAGCACCCGCTTTTTATTTCCTTTTTCAGACAACAACTTTTTTAGCCTTATGAATACAGTAAAACAAAACACTTAAATATTGACATTTTTTTAATGTGAGATTTGATGTGGTGCAAAAGGTCACCATGTATATACCATGTAAATATAATGTTTGATACAAAATGTACAAAAATACCAAAATTCTCCATTTGTAAAATGTGCTATCACTTTCATTTCTCACATGACAATCAGCCTAAAAAATAAAATCTACAAACTGTTCCAATTCATTTTGTTTTTCAGTGATTTACATTGTGTCCCAAGTAATTGCATATGCACATTCATCTTAATTACCCTATTGCTCTAAAACTATTCATGCAATACCCTGTTAAATACCCTGCACTTTTAACATTCATCTTTAGGCTAATGAAATGAAATATGATTAGTTTCCCGTCACATTTTTTTCAGTGAAATATATGAGGTCATGAATTCATTATTTTGGGAAATTTCATTATTGTCAAAACTTTTATCTACATGGCTATTATATATTGTTCATGAAAGACCATCTCAAAACAGGTATTAATACTTAGATCATCATTACAGACATTTTGCAACGGATTGAGAAATTTGAATTTGTTTTTATTAAAATGAAAAGAAATGTGTAATTTTTGTAATCACTAGAAACATGATAAGGCAATCTTTAAATTTTCATTTACCACATCCTCTACCCCTACAACTAAGAAAAACTGCTGATTATGATCAGCAGGGAATGTCAGGTATTTCGAGAGTTTTGGTTATTTCCATCTCAATTTTCAAATTGAAAAGGTGATGCGGGCGGGTGACGGGAAACTAATAATTTCATTATATATAGGCCTTAGATGTTTTCACTAAAATCCAAGATGTACCAAACTTTCTGGTTCAGTGTTTTTGGAAAAGGAAACCACTTTGACATCACTATGTGAACAACGTAGAGGTATTAATAATTAATTAGGTAATACCAAATATGGAGGTATCCAAAAGTATGCTAATTAGAAGTTCAACGAATCAGAATATGATCCTGGTATCCAATTCTATAAATGAGTTGAGGGCGGTTAATTAAACATGTACAGTAGTTTGTCTCTTGTTTATAGTAGACCTATGTGTTCCCACCAAATTTCATGAACCTGTGTCAATCTATCAGTGGCCGTTTGACCCCGGATGAGCCCAAAATTGCCTTGCCATTCTTTGTCTCACTTAGGTAGGCATTCTCACCAAATATCATGATCCTCAGACAATTTATGGCGACTTGACATTAGATGACCCCAGATGACCAAGAAATGACCTGGACTTTTTTTTGTCTCGCTTCAGTGGTTGTTTGTACCAAATATCATGAATATCTATGGAGATTTGACCTTGGATGACATTTTTTTATCATGCTTTGGTGGTCTTTCATACGAAATGTCATGAACATGCAACACTGACTGACAGAAAGTGGTTACTAAGTCTCATTCTGAACATACAGGGTGTCCCAGAATGATATATACCGTATTTGAAAAAAAAAATAAATATATATATAGTCAACAGTGTATCTATATGTTTCCTACTTATTCTGTGACTTTCATATGAATACTGTCAGAAATGTGTCTTTGCAAATCACCATTCTGTGTAAAACATTTCTGACAGTACTAGTACTGAAATGGTTTCTCTTTGGTGTGAATATTTCTGATATGGATCACAAGGGCCCCTTTACTGGCAAACCATTTCTGGCAGTACTCACATTGATAGCTTTTTTCCTCGATGTGAGTTCTGATATGGTCCACAAGGAAATGTTTTGAGCTAAAACATTTCTGACAGTACTGACACTGAAAGGGTTTCTCTTTGGTGTGAGTTCTCATGTGTCTTTGCAAATGACTATTCTGTGTAAAACATTTTTGACAGTACTTGCATTGAAAGGGTTTTTCTTTGGTGTGAATTCTGATATGGGCCACAAGGACATGTTTTTGGGTAAAACATTTCTGACAGTACTCACACTGATAGGGTTTCTCTTTGGTGTGAGTTCTGATATGTTCCACACGGACACTTTCTCGGACAAAACATTTCTGACAGTACTCGCACTGAAAGGGTTTCTCTTTGGTGTGAGTTCTCATGTGTCTCTTCAAATCACATGTCTGTATAAAACATTTCTGACAGTACTTACACTCATGGAGTTGCTGTTTGGTGTGAAATTTGATGTGTAATTTCAAAGTATCATTACGTGAAAAACGTTTCTGGCAGTGCTCACACTGAAAGGGTTTCTCTTTGGTGTGAATTCTGATATGTTTCAAAAGGAAACTTTTTCTTGCAAAACATTTCTGACAGTACTCACATCCATAGGGCTTCTCACTGACATTCAACTTTTCACACCGGTAGTACCACAGCTTCGTGTGGCTATGCAAATATCCTAGCAGTTCACCATATTTAAATAAGTTTTCCGGAGAAAACACACTTTTGCATCTATGAGCCCACACATATTTAATCATATGTCTGTTAACATGAGTTTTCCATTTGTCCAAAGAATAATGCTTGATGCTGCAAAATGCACAGGAAAATGGTTTCAAAAGTTTCATTTTCCCTGTTGCTGTTTGTAATGTATTTACAGAATAAAGTTTACATGAACCCAACGTTGTAGATCATATTACGGTACATCTCAAACCCACTATGAAAGTAAATTTTACTAACGATGAAGATGTCTTTCAGTGGATCATCACTATCTTCTGTCTTAGTCCTGGTTCTGCTTTTAGTTTTGGAGATTTATCAATGGATCGAAATATCTGAAATGTTACAACATAAATTAATGTTTGTTCATTAACATTCTAAAAAATTTTAAACGCATTGTTAATTGCATGTTTCACCAAATCAAATTGTATTGATAATGATTATATGACTGCACATGAAAATCAGGCTGCAGCTTATTCAGGGTATAAACACTCAGTGAGGAATTTGTACTTATTGAGAATGGACAAAAGTAAGTTATGGAAGACAAGGAGATCCGGCGTGGTTTAAGCTAAAGCTGCCCTCGCGAAGTAAACAACTCAGACGACGCGGACGCATCGTTGTTAATCGGTGATGAACAACGGTGAAACATGATTGAATCCCTAAATGAATGTGAAGGAAATGGCATCAAATTGTTTTCCTTGAAATAAGGTACAATAATTTTCACTTCTTGAGAATGACCCTAAACATGAGTCCCAATTTGAGAAAAAAATCAATAAACATCCCAGGTCAAAATTCCAATTGAAACCTATGTTCAACTGGATTGAACTAGGTTTCAACTAGGTCTAACTGTAATTTGCTGTAGTTATGAAATCCCAGTTGATCCAAGTTCAAATTTCTGAACACCAGTTGCTGTTATCAATTGGATTGAACTAGGTTTCAACTTGGTTCAACTGTAATTTGCTGTAGTTTTGAAATCCTAGTTGATTCAGTTAACATTTCTGAACACCAGTTGTTGTATCAACTGGATTGAACTAGGTTTCAACTAGATCCAACTGGAATTTATTGAAGTTATGAAATCCTAGTTGATCCAAGTTAACAGGGTATGTAAGGGATTTAACTCTGCATATGAGATGTGGGGGAAGTGGCATTAACATTCACTTGTGTAAAAGGCCACAGTTCATGTGCTAGTAAGCTCCTGAGACTAAAATACCTAGAGGTGCAAACCAAGCATAGCTCACTTTGTCATGCGATTGATCGTGTAACGTGTTGAACAAGCTCTGCTTTGCCTTTACCGATTTTGGATGTTTAGCCATTTTAAATTTAGTCTCTGGTTAGCGCAGGGGTGCTAACTAGGACGCTGATGGTAGAGCAACAATTTCAACAATTCTAAAATGGACAGGGTCAGGGTGTTAGCTAGCCACTGACCACCCTTCATTATGAACAGGCAGTTTCCTCCTGGGATAGGCAAATTAATGCCTGTGATAAGCTCAAATTCTAAATATAATGCTTGAGTAAGTTTTGTGAACTCAAAACAAGACCAGACAAATAAATCAAAGCTAAAGCAATACTGACTGAGCCCCAGAAGTGGGAGATGTCTGGTTTGTTTTCAAGCTCAAATTTGGGTAGGCAGTTTTGGTGAAAATGACAGGCACTTTCCTAATCCTAGCTTAGACCCTAGACAGGGTTTTTAATGTTGGTGCCTGCTGTCATTAATGTGAACTTTCAAATCACTTGTTCGAACAAAACAAATCCTTTAAAGTTCTCACACTAGTCTAGTTGTGGTTTCTTGCATGTGCGTTTTAAATATCTTAAAAAGGACTACCTACTATTTCTAGTACCAAACATTTCTCACAGTGCTCATAGTAACATTGAAAGTGGTTCTCTCTTTGGTCTGAATTCTTCTAGCTTTTTAAGCCTTGTGAATTGAACGATATGCCACTTCTGGCAATATTGACACATTTTTAACATTTCCCTTTAGTGTGAGTACAAGGTCACTTCTGTCACCATTGTATATCTGACAGTACAAATGCAAGTTGGGTAATAAAATACACAAAGTTCTTATTAGCTATAAAAAATATGCAGTCACTTTAATTTTTTGGTCATATTTGCAAATGGAAATAATGCACATTTTATATCAAATTTGCAGTAGTATATGTGACCCGTTCTGACAAAACCAAGAACAAGTCGCATTTTTGACATTTCATAATTTGCATAAAAATGTAAGCATGAGACAATAAGCTTTAAAATAATACTAAAATTATATACATAGCATCAATACTTTTCAAGATACGGATAATTTTGAAAATGATATCATGATATTTTCGTGAAATTGCTATTCTGAGTAATTGGGCTAATACTTTCCTGCTTTACACATGATTGAATAGTTCCATTGTCAATTATTGATTAAATAAACCTCTTTTTAATAAGCACTTTCAAGGATTTGAAAGTCCACTTAGTCCCAAGGTCAAATACCATTAAATTAGGAAATCCAAAATTTGATTTTTTTTTTTTTTTTTAAGGGAATGTCATCTTCAAAGGCCTATAACTCAAAAACATGCCTGGCAACTTGTTCCGGGTTTATTGGAGCTGGTCACATATGTTTATTTTACATGACAATCATCAAAATTACAATCTACCAATAGTTGTGATTTTATGTATCATTTTGTTTTTCTGCAATAGCAATTTGAATTTTGTGTTTGGAGTATAATCATTTCACATGCAAATTTCATCTAATTAATGCCTTTTGGTTCCAAAACCATGGAAGATGAAACCGCTATATTAGGTGTTCTCTTTGGGAGGAGTCCTGTTGCGCTTTTTCACATTTTCAACAATGACAGGGTTTCTATTTTGGTGCAAGTTATCATTTATATGTGTACTTTCAAATCACTTTTTTGAACAAAACACAAAATTCTCACACTAGTCACTATTGAGACTGAAAATCACACTGAAACTGCAGAGTAATGCTGAAAAATTATACAAATGATAGATAATACCACTGAAATAGCACTGAAAAGAGTTCTTTTGTATCTATCAGGTTATCAGATTTTAATCTGATGACCTGTCTATAATCGCACTGAAAATTGACCGCAAAACTTCTCAAAATAAGACGCCATTTATTAATCACAATGAAATGTATTGGGCCATGATATTGTTATGAAAAATAATCCCTAGACAATAGCCACACTAAAAATATCCAGAGTAACAATGGAAATGGCCAGTGTAACGCTGAAAATGATTTTCAGTGTGATTTTCAGCGTCAAACTTTCATAGTGAGTCATGGTTTATTTTGTGTTTTTATGTCACAAAAAAGACTACCATTTTTAGTACCATACTAAACATTTCTGACAGCTCCTTTCTGACAGCTGAAAGTGCATGGTTCTCATTGGTGTGAATTCTAGTTTAAGTCTTGTGATTTGAAAAAGTAAACTCTGACAACACTAATATTAATAGTGTGTATGTTCTTCCTTGGTATGAGTTCTAATATGGTCAACAAGAACACTTCTTTGGACAAAACATTTCTGACAGATATTGTTTCTCTTGTGTGTGAGCTCTGATATGATTATCCACAAGATGTTTTGGAGAAAAACATTTCTGACAATATTTATATTAATAGGACTTACTTTGGTGTGAATACTGATATGGTTCACAAAGACACTTTTTGGAACAAAAGATTTTTGACAATACTCACACTAATAGGGTTTTACTCTCGTGTGAATTGCTGTGTGTCTTTGCAAATCACCATTCTGTGCAAAACATTTCTGACAGTACTGGCACTGAAATGGTTTCTCCTTAGTGTGAGTTCTGATATGGTTCACAAGGACATGTTTGTAGGCAAAACATTTCTGGCAATACTCACACTGAAAGGGTTTCTCTTTGGTGTGAATTCTGATATGGTCTACAAGGACACTTTTTCGAACAAAACATTTCTGACAGTACTCACACTGATATGGTTTCTCGTTGGTGTGAATTCTGATATGGTTCACAAGGGTACTTCTTTGGGCAAAACATTTCTGACAGTACTCACACTGATAAAGTTTCTCTTTGGTGTGTACTGTCCTATGTTTTTGCAAATCACTTTTCCGTGTAAAACATTTCTGACAGTACTCACACTGAAAGGGCTTCTCTTTGGTGTGAATTCTGATATGGCGCACAAGATGAGATTTTCGGACAAAACATTTCTGACAGTACTCACACTGATATGGTTTCTCTTGGGTGTGAATTCTGATATGGTTCACAAGGGCACTTTTTTGGGCAAAACATTTCTGACAGTAATCACACTGATATTTTTTCTCTTTCGTGTGATATCTGATGTGTATTTTCAGATAATCATTACGCGAAAAAAATTTCTGACAGTACTCACACTGATAGGGTTTCTCTTTGGTGTGAGTTCTGATATGTTTTCTAAGATACTGTTTTAGGGCAAAACATTTCTGACAGTAATCACACTGAAAAAGTTTTGCTTTGGTGTGCATTCTCATGTGTCTTCGCAAATCACCATTCTGTGCAAAACATTTCTGACAGTACTCACACTGATAGGGTTTCTCACTGACGTTGCACCTGTAGCACCATAGCTTCCTGTGGGTATGCAAATATCCTAGCAGCTCACCATATTTTAATAAGCTTTTTGGACAAAACACACTTTTGCATCTATGAGCCCACACATATTTAATCATATGTCTATTAAGATGGGTTTTTAATTTGTCCAAAGAATAATGCTTGATGTTGCAAAATGCACAGGAAAATGGTTTCAAAAGTTTCATTTCCCCTGTTGCTGATTGCAACATGTATTTTCAGATTGTAGTTTATATACATGAACCCACAATATTAAAAGATGTACATGTACTATGTGCACCTCAAACCCACCATGAAAGTAAATTTTACTAAAGATGAAGATGTCCTTCAGTGGAGCCACATGAGTTCAAGACTACAATCCCCACTTTCTTCTGTCTTGGTCCTGGTTCTACTTTTATTAGTTGCCAATTGCAGATTTATCAGTGCATCCAAATATCTGAAATGTTACAACATAAAGTAATGTTTGCGTTTATTAATTTTCCAAAATTTTAAATCACATTATTAATTGCATGTTTCATCAAATCAAATTGTATTGAAAATGATCAAATGGCTGCACAGGAAAATAATGCTACAGCTTATTCAGGGGTGTACAAAGATTTTGTACTTTTTGAGTATGGGAAATATATGGAAGAAGTCCGCGGATCACAAGACTTGCCACTTGATTTTGCATTCTCTATTTGGAGCAACATAAAATCTCACTACTCACACTTGTGCCTTAAACGTGTCAGAATGTTTCGCACATTTTCAAAAAATGTTAAAACATTTTAATAACCCAACCAAATGTTTCCTGTTACACATTTTGAGTTTACCGAGCTGCTCGCCCGGTTAATATAAATTAACACTCATTTGCATTTTATAATATGGTACTGACATTGACAGTGGTTTATGTCCTATGAAATTATCATTAAAAATAACCACGAAGATGGTTTCCAAAATTCAACTATAGGCCTGCAGATTGACATTTGGGGTGTGTTATGCAATGACAAATGTTGAAATTTCCTTCCAAATTGGAGGGGCCCAATCAGGAACAGTTGCTATACTGATCACTGATTTCTGGAAAGGACCAGTACATGCAAGGTGTATTGCAAGGTAGTTGAAATAAAAACATAAATTAATATCATGTGATAATTCGTCGGGTGCATAATACATAGTGACGGATGTTGATTTTTGTCATTTTTATGAAAATTGGCCAATGTATTTTAAATAGTGAGTAGTATAATATTACCAAGATTTGAAGCTGAAGTTTGCATAATTAATTAGTTAATTAATTATGCAAATGACGGATGTTGATATATGACATTACCCGACGTTTTACATAGTGACGTATCTAAACATCCGTCACTATGTAAAACGCCGTTTACTCGGAAAAACAACTAAATTGTATGGCGTATCTGTCACATCCGTCATTATGTAAAAACATTACTTTTCAATTTGAACGTACGTAATTCAATATTGTTCATTGAAACCTACATGATTTCTTGACGGATGTTGATAACTGGGTATAAACCAAAAACGTTTACGTAGAGCAGATATTCAATGGATCATTATTTTAGTAAAATATCACTTTTAATACATTTTTAATGGTTCGAGTTGATTCAACAATTATTTAGAAACATTATTTCAAAGCTTTATAATATAAAAGGGATGATTAAGTAATAAAAAATGAAAATATGATCCTTTTTAATGAGTAGGTTATTGAAAGATGATCAAAATATGTTCAGAGGCGTTTAGAGGCGGCTCCAAATTGACAAATAATACAGTGTAAATTGGCAAAAACTGAATACAATCATTGGCGTTTTGTGAAAAGAAGTTACAGCTTGTGTGATTAGCTATATCATGAGAGTGAGAACTTGTAAGATCAGGAGTAAATACTCAAATACAATATGTCATGTATGTCGTGGGCACTCGTGACGAGTCGGTTTTATCATGAAAAAACCGTTTAATAATAAGCATAAAGAACCGACGGATGCTTCGAAGTTCTTCCTTGATCCGACTTTTATGCGCAAGACATAGTGACGGATGTGTGACGAATGTCCATAGATCAACACGAGAGACCAGATTAGCGTGCGCGATATTGGCGCAAGTCATAGTGACGGATGTTAGGGTGCAACGTTTTCACATTTTTACATACTGACGTATAGCTTTGTAATCATTTTACTGATTTAATAGCGAATAATTCTTCATGTGATAGAAGTTTCAAGATACTTTAGATACTATTTTTTTTTAATACAGCAACTTTTGGAGGATTTTACTTGTTAGTGTTCTGCTATGGTTGATCACAAATCGGCGTACTCTTTGATCGCGTCTAACTCAAAAACTTTTTTTCTGGCGAAGTTTAACATCCGTCACTATGTAATACACCAGACGAATTTAGTGTCCTGAATGATTTCGTATCCCATAGTGAACGTATTCGATTTTTTAAGGTTTGAGAAAATTGGTACATTATAGTCAAATGCAGCAAACCTTTGACGAGCGCGACTACCGTGATGTTGCAAATTCGGCGCTAACTACGCGTACGGCGCACAGTTCATTCATAAATTTCCACTCGGCAACAGCAGATCGCCTCAGCAGCCAATCGGAGACAAGTGCGTCCAACGCAGTAAATACACGATGTATACTAACAATACGTGCTCGTCAAAGGTTTACTGCATTTGATTATAGTTTGTCTAGACTATGCCATAGTCGATTTGTGATAAATAAAAATATGTTATTTAATCATTTTAAACGCATTCAATTGAACTAGATATTATACTGATATTATTTTATTACATCAAAATACTAGTAAATGGTTATGAAAAACTTTATATAATTATATTAGTGACAGGGCTGTCAACTCTCACGCATTGGGTCACTTTCTCACGGTCTCACGCCTAGGTAGTAAATCTCACGCAAAAAGCTGGTAAATGAGTAAAATCTCACGCATCGTCATGAACAATTTGTTGCTCCTACTTTAATTTTGTCGTATTTGCAAAACCTTGAAAAGTCAGTATCACATGACGTATATTTGCTGATCATCTATACTGTGTATGCCCAGTATGTTGTGATGTATTTCATGAAATAGGGGAAGTTACTTTTCTAATCATGCAATAGTTTGTTTATTATGACATCTAGGGGAAAACCCAGATGAATGCAATAACAACATCATTTATGAATACTATTTATGTCAAGGGGAAAAAATCCCCTGAGACAGATTGTGAAATGGACATAGTAGTGGGAAAAACCCACAGCAAGTGATGTAAGGTGAAATGTTAATGTCTATTATTAGAACATTGGGGAAATCCCAGATTTGCTTCAAAACATCATGTTTGCAATAATTCTAGGCAGACCTGTATCGATATGATTGTAATGTGAATGGATGTAGCTATAGCTCTCAAAAAGAGAGTAAATAATGTTAACCAATTAAAATCAGAATACTCAAGGAGTATTACTGAGTGTGGCCAGGGAGATCATGAGTTTCCGACAGTGCTATTTAAAACAGCCTCTGAGCGATGGAGATGGATGGATATTTTCACCGACAAGCTGGAATTATGCCAATAATTGAGCTATTTTAATACAGCAACGAAGGAGATAGCGAGCAAACAAATGTGCTCTTCCTCATCAAAGGATTAAAGTTCTTCTGTCGAATTGCTGGAGTTTGCTGGGTTTGTGAAGGCCATGAATCTGTCAAAAACAGCGGAATTGTGTTAAAGAAACCTGTTCCCTGGAAAAAGAGTGATTGGTGAAAGAAACACCATTATTGGAGAAAGCAGCGCAAGGAGATATATTGTGGAGAGAGCAGCGCAAGAAGATAAGTAATAGGAGCAAGCAGCATCATTTTTGTGTTAGGATTTCATACGCAAGGATATTTATAAACGCAAGTGTACACTGGACTTCGCTGATTTTCACAGGACAAGTGAAAAAGGATATATTACATCAGTCGTCCAGAACATTGCAAGAACTTTATGATCACTAAGAAGAAGAATGCTGGCTAAGTACTAAATAGATAAAGAGTGATTATATTGTGTATGTGCATTTGTTGTCATATATTGTACCAATAACGTGCTTTCAATTAAAGACTTAGATTTTGTTAACTTAACCAAACAGTGTATTTGTGTTGTGCATTCCTGTGAGTTCGGGAAAAGGTGATTTTGGCCTTGAGTCAAGTACGACTCGTAACAATGTCGATCTACAATTTGAATGTCATTGCAGGGTAAAATTGTTGTTTTGTCCTTTTCACATAGTAATATATTTGTGCAACTATTTCAGATAGTGATGTATTTGCATGACGTAATTTGTCATTTGAACGGCGAAATTGTCATTAGTGCTTTAGTGATGTATTTGATGTTTGCTGAATAAGTTATGCTTTGATAGTGATAAGTGAATTACATTGAAAATATGTATATTTGAATTACTTTTAACCAGGTTTTAATCGAATCGACAATGTTTTAATCAAGAGTATGCAGCAAATGAAAATTGAAAATTGCTAAATTTTCAAATTCAATTTTCTCGAAATGTGAAATTTGCAAATACTATGTGATACGGTCGACAATTTGTTCGCAGCAACAGTTCTTTCAAGTTAGTAGTACTATAGATCAAATAGATATTGCATACAGTAATTTTTTGCTAATTTTCAAGTGAAATTGTTTTGCATCAACACCTTATGGAATGATCCTAGCTGGCACTTTTTTGATTCTTTAGAAGTCCTCTTGGCAGAGGCATGGCCATGATGACTGTATGATGTTTTGTGTATGTTGTATCATGTATTGATACTTAATTGATAACTAGAATAGCGCGGTTCGTAATTAAGGTGGCCCCCACACAAATGTGTGTATATAACAAGGGTTTGTTAAAATAAAAGTAATATGCAATATGCAAATTAGCTCATTATTATTCATAAATATGCAAATGATATGCCACAAAACTATACAGCGCATTAGGCCACTATATACTATCACGATACCAAGTTAGAAGTAGATCGGTTATTGCGTTTAAGCTGCAGAGTGGATTAATGAAAATGTAGGCAATATATGCAAATAAGCTCATTAATATTCATACGTATGCAAGTAACATGTCACAAAACTATACAGCACACCAGGCTACCATATCCAATCACCAAACCAAGTTTGAAGTTGATTGGCTATACTGCGTTGGAGCTGCAGAGTGGATTAATGAATTTGCTTTCACCCGGATAACCAGGCAGCCAAACAATCAGGCAACCATCTGGATGATAACATAAGCCTCACATATGTATGGGGCCAAAAAATGAACTAATGAATAGCAGTGGAAAAACATCCTCAACTGATAGAAAAATGCACAAGTGATAGAAAGCCTGAGGACTTGGAGCAAGACTACCAGAATTCTTGTCATGAGGGAACATGTTCAAAAAGGGCATGAAACTTTACACAGGGTTAAAATTTAAAAATTGCTCAGATTTTCTTAAAATCATGCCATGAAGTATTCCTCTGCTGATAACGATTCAGAAAAGTATAGTTAGACATCTGCATTATTGTTCTCGAGTAACTAAAAGATCCAAAAATTAGTTTTAAAGAAAAGTTTTAGAAAAAGAATTGTTTGCCATACATTAGGTATTGTGTACCAGGTAACGTAACCCAAATATTGTCAGTGTTAGCACGATTCAATGGGCATTGATCTGTTTTGCCCTGTCTTTTGATCTGTTTTGCCCTGTCACCCAAGCACCAACTGAGATGTGGCACTTTTCTTTTTTTTAAATGTTGTTCCAATGTTTTATAATGAAGACCATTTTGTGTATAACATATGCGCCAATAAAGTATCCTTACACTTGGAAAAATAATCACAATTTCAAAACTGAACAATATGAACAACAAAATTTGTTTTTTTAATAGATGCACTATCTAATCCTGCACATTATGACACCACATTGAATCCAATGTGGCCTCAAGAAGTAACGTTACAAGCAATTGAATAGACGAAGGTCCAGTTTTAAAAGTGACAAACTGGCCTATACAAGGCACAAAAAGATTCCAACAAGCGCAACAAAGAGATAACACAGTTTCTTCAATGAACCGTTATTTAAAGCAGTTTTTATTTCAGTTTTTACTAATTTTAGAACTCTGTACTTTTAATAACTTTCTTTTTATTTGTCAGTTCTTTTGGTTCAGTTTTCTTTTGTTCCTTTTGTTTTGAATTAAAGCCACACGCATAAATTAGCCATTCACCACTCTCAAACCAGATTTGTGGTCTTGTGGAGTTTTGAATAAGCCAGTCAGTCACTTTTGAAACTGGACCGTCGTCTAATCAAATGCTTGTAACTTTGCTTCTTGAAGTCACATTGGATTCAATGTGGTGTCATAATGTGCAGAATTGGATAGTGCATCTATTAAAAAAACAAATTTACTCCAATATTGTTCAGTTTGGAAATTGTGATTATTTTTCCAAGTGTAAGGATACTTTATTGGCGCAGTATATAACATATAACATGTCGCCGCCAGCGGTTACTCTTGGCGGTCCAATTTTTGACTCCAGAGTCGACATCGCCGTTCTAGCTGCTATTGAATTTTCACACGAGTGTGATAACAAATATGTTGAAAACAGCTCCACGAAGGATTCCCTGTGATCAATAGATAGAAAATGGATCTACTATAATTGTAAATTGTTGTTGTAGTGTGCATTCACATGTAACACCGTTATAATGACATTTAAACCCACAATGATGCATGTTCCTGTATTGTATTCGTATTACGCGGGCTTTGGATGTCGACCTTTTCCCATGATGCACTGCATATTTTAGCATCGTATTGTGAAACGCGAGAATTAGTTCAACAACCTATACTTTTTATTAATCCTTAAATTGAAGAATACTGTTTTGTAAACTTTGCCTGTTTTTGTGCCTACATGTTGTTTGGTTTATTGTGTTTGCTTATAATTATGTGCACACATCACTTGTTCTAGTGCACTTTTGTATTCCCATTGTTTTTGCAGGTTTTGCAATTCTGTGGCCCTTGGCTTTACCTATTTCTAATGCCTACATTTGCCCCCCCCCTCCTTGTGTACCGTCTAGTCTGCATTTTACTTTTTCCGACACATCAAGTTGCTCTTTTTGTTCTCACTTGCTGCATGTAGTTCTTGTACTTCCATGCTTGGATAGATGGTGAGTATGATTGACAGAGCTTGTTAGGGACAAAGTCAAAACTCAAATTCCACAGTCAATTTTTACTCGGGGATTTCCCAAACTCACAGCAAGATACGTTGCATTCAGAAATAGGTATACTTTTCACAGTCAATTTTTTACTCAGGGATTTCCCAAACTCACAGCAAAATATGTTGCATTCAGTGATAGGTATACTTTTCACAGTCAATTCTTTACTCAGGGATTTCCCAAACTCACAGCAAGATACGTTGCATTCAGTGATAGGTATACTTTACTTGACTGGTAATTTTTGGCTTTACCTACTTCTATTAAATGCCTACATTTGCTGTTTTCACCCCCCCCCCCCCCCCCTGTCTGTTCATAATTTGGGGCCAAGTGAGGGGTGAGTCTAAAATTTTGGGGAAAATGTGACTGCACAAATATCATGTAGACTGTACTCATAGCACATGAACCGTTAAGGCAAATAGGCCTCCATACATGTGCTAGTTAGCGCCTGGGACTACAATACCTAAGTACAAAGCAAACATTGCTCTCTATTTTAAGCAATCGATCAGGTCGAACAAGCTCTGATTTGTCTTTACCAATTTTGGCCAAAGACAGCACTGCAGTGCATGTGGCTTCGTCCAAAGATTTGGGTATTTTAGTCTCGAATTAGCACAGGGGTGCATGCTAATTAAGTTGCCGACGGTAAAGCAAGACAAGTTTATGCTTTCTCTTTGGTATGAGTCCTGTTGTGCTTTTTAAAATTTTCAACAATTCTAACATCGATAGGGTCTCTATTTTGGTGCTAGTCATTTATGTGAACTTTTAAATCACTTAAGGGGGTACTACACCCCTCGATAAATTTGTGTCTATTTGTGCATTTTTCTCAAAAACTAATAACACAGTGGTAACTAGTTATGTATATTATAGGGGCAATGAATCCAATTACTACACTGGAATTTCAGTGACCCAAGACAAGCGGTTTGTTATTTATGATAAGAAATAAGGTACCGCTAGGATGTACCTCGTTTCCTATCGCATATACTGAACCTCTTGTCAGTGTAGTAATTGGATTCCTTGCCCCAATAATATACATAACTTTTGTTACCAGTGTGTTATTATTTTTTTAAGAAAAATGCAAAAACAGTCACAAATATACCACATGGGTGTAGTACCCCCTTAAACAAATCCCTAATATAAGTTCTCACACTGGTAGTGGTTTTTTGTGCATGTGTTTTAAATGTTTTAAATGTCTTGACAAAAAGACTACTATTTTTAGTTCTGTATATAACAAAGTCACATTGAAAGTGGTTCTCTTTTATGTGAATTCTAGCTCTTTAAAGCCATTTTATAACATTTCTGTAAAAATAGATTAGTATTTATTTTCCATAAAATGTTAGCTTTTACTGTCAGATATGTCCCTTTAATTTTGAGCCGAACAAGTGAGGTAAAGTAAAGAAAATTGGAATTTACTACTAGCGCCAATGCATGTTACTCCGGCGGTTGTAATATGCTACGATCCTCTGATGCAGTGGCATACCGTGGCCGCTCCTACCCAGGGGCGCTGAAGAAAATTCAATTTTGCCTCAACAGCCCGAAAAGGATTACAGGCACTAGCGCCCTGAAAGCAACACATTTTGATGTATAGTACCATTTTTTCACAAATTTTTTCCGCCCTTCTCTCTTTACTATTTCTTTTTGCCGCCCTTCTTCTACCGCCGCCTCTCTTTTTGCCGCCCCTTCATCTTCCTCCACCCCTTGGTTTTGGGTGCCCCCTGCTTTTACCCCGGGGGGCTCGTGCCCAAAAGCCCCCCCAAATACGCGCATGCTCTGATATGTATGTGTGTCCCACACACCGTGTACATGTATGTACTGTGCCAAACATCTCATACACGTTCAACTAATATTTCCATCGTAATAAAAAATTGTCAGATTTTGAAAAAGCTACAGCACCTAAAATCTTGATTTTTGCAGAGTATCTTTGTTTATTAAAGTAAATCACAATTGTGTAAAAACCAGAATTTGACATTTTTTGCGAGGGCATTCTCCTCAGCAAATGTTATAATATGGCTTTAAGCCTTATGAATTGAAAGAAATACTTCTTGACAACATTGACACTTTTTAAAGATTTCTCTTTCATGTGATATTTAATGTGAAGCACAAGATCCCTTCCATCACCAATACATTTCTGACAGTAAAAGTGAAAATTGAGTCAGAAAAAAAGAATATGTATGCAAAAATAATGTTAGATACAATATAACCAACGTTCTTCAATTAGTGATAACAATTTGTGGTCACTTTCATTTTTGTTGCATTTACGAATGAAAATTATGCACATTTTACATCAAATTTACAGTAAGTTGTTATTACATGACAATCAACATAAAACATACAATCTATAAACTTTTGAGATTTAAGCATCAATTTGTTTTCCTGCAACAGGGCTTTACATTTTGTGTCAAAATTAATTGCATATGGACATTTTATCTTAAAAGGGCATTTCGTGATCCACAGCCTCATCCCCCCACTTTACTCAAAAAAAGTTGAGATTTTTATACCACTGGAAACCTCTGGCTACATGTTTATGTACCAAAAAATTCTTGCAGATTAATTCGTTTAGCAAAAATATCATCAAACTTGAATTTCGTTCTGGTATACCAGAACAAAATTACAACAGTGTAACACACATAATCATACATAACTCGCAAACGCAAAATCGTAAACAACTGAAATTTTCGGAATAATCTTTTTTCCTGGATATCTACTGAAAAATGTCATAAAAAGAGTGCTAGGATCACGAAATCCTGCTTTAATTACCCTATTGTTCATATTATAAGATCATACATTATGGCTTTAACTGCCCTATTGTTCTCAAACTATTCATGCAAAACCTTGTAAAAACCAGGACAGAGCACTTTGAACATTCATCTTTAGATGTTTTTGCAAAAATCCAAGATGTACCAAACTTTCAGGTTCAGTGATTTTGCAAGATGAAACCAATACACTACACAGCAGCTGAAGGGAATATCCCATTATACATTGCAGTTTATCGTTTTGCTGCATAGCAAATACACACAAAAAATAAGTAAAAGACGTTTGAGGCCAGAGTAATAGGAGAGAAGTTTGTGTCCAAAGTATTCAACACTATACATTTTTGGAAAGGAAATGAGTCAAGGAATCCCATAGGGACTAAATAAATAACCTTTTCTTTTTGAAAAAATCACAAAAATACACTGTTATTATCCCAATTTTTTTGTGACAAAATAAAAAAAAAATTTAGTTAGCTCTTTTCAAAAATAGACACAAAAATTAAGGAAGATTTTTTTTTTTTTTTGATATTTGTCTGTTTTTTATATATTGAAAACAAAACATGTAAAATGTAATTTTGTCACTACTGGTATATTTGGAAAATCAAATTCTTATGTATAACATAAAATGTTGTCCCTTCAAGCATTCATGAAAAAAGATCATGTAAATGTTCCTTGTACTACTATTTCTAGTACCACACATAATCACACTGAAAGTGGTTCTCTTTGGTGTGAATTCTAGTTTTTATGGGGTGTAAGCATGTTCTGCCCTATGACCGACCTCCAAACTCAAGCACCACCTGCTTGAGATGCATGTATGCTGCTCAGATGGACACCCATACTTGCTTGATTCAAATGATATCGCATTATCAGGTGCACAAATGCAGGGAAGCCTAGCATTATTTATATAACCCCTTCATCAGTTCTTGGCGGAGACTAAAAATCACATCTGATGATATTCACACCAAGTGGTATTTCTTTGGTGCGAGTTTTGATATAGCATCTGAGACCGTTTTCGGAAACCAACATTCCTGACAATACTAACATTGATAGTATTGTTCTAATGTGGTCAACAAGGACACTGTTTATTTGGTGTGAATTCTCATGTGTCTTCGCATATCACCATTCTGTGTAAAACATTTCTGACAGTACTGGCACTGAAATGGTTTCTCCTTGGTGTGAGTTCTGATATGGTTCACAAGGACATGTTTGTAGGCAAAACCTTTCTGACAGTACTCACACTGAAAGGTCTTCTCTTTTGTGTGAGTTCTGATATGGGTCACAAGGGTACTATTTTGGGCAAAACATTTCTGACAGTACTCACACTGATAAAGTTTCTCTTTGGTGTGTACTGTCCTGTGTTTTTTCAAATCACTATTCCGTGTAAAACATTTCTGACAGTACTCACACTGAAAGAGCTTCTCTTTTGTGTGAGTTCTGATATGGGTCACAAGGGTACTATTTTGGGCAAAACATTTCTGACAGTACTCACACTGATAGGGTTTCTCTTTGGTGTGAATTCTGATATGACGAACAAGGACACTTGTTTGGGCAAAACATTTCTGACAGTACTCACACTTATATGGTTGCTGTTTCGTGTGAAATCTGATGTGTAATTTTAGATAATCATTACGTGAAAAACATTTATGACAGTACTCACACTGAAAGGGTTTCTCTATGGTGTGAATTCTGAAACGGTTCATAAGGAAACTTTTGTGTGCAAAACATTTCTGACAGTACTCACACTCAAAGGGTTTTTCACTAACGTTCAACTTTTTACACCGGTAGTACCATAGATTCCTGTGGCTATGAAAATATCTTAGCAGCTTTAATAAGCTTTTCGGACAAAACACACTTTTGCATCTATGACCCCACACATATTTAATCATATGTCTATTAAGATGAGTTTTCAATTTGTCCAAAGAATAATGCTTAATGCCGCAAAATGCACAGGTAAATGGTTTCAAAAGTTTCATTTCCCTGTTTTGCAACAAGTATTTACAGAGTAAAGTTTACACGAACCTAAACAATATTGAAAGATGTAAAAGTACTATGTGCACCTCAAACCCACCATGAAAGTAAATTTTACTAAAGATGAAGATGTCCTTCAGTGGAGTCACATGAGTTCAAGACCACAATCCACACTTTCTTCTGTCTTAATCCTGGTTCTACTTTTATAAGTTGCCAATTGCAGATTTATCAGTGGATCGAAATATCTGAAATGTTACAACATGAAGTAATGTTTGTTTATTAATATTGTAAAATTTCAAACCACATTATTAATTGACTGCACATGAAAATGAACCTACATCATATTCAGGGTATATAAAGATTAAATTGTACTTTTTGAGTATGGAAAAAAATTATGGAAGGATCACAAGACTTGTCACCTGATTTTGCATTCACTATTTTGAGCAATTTTAGACAATGATTTCAAATGACCTTTGACCTGTGACTTGCACACTTGTGCCTTAAATGTGTCAGAATTGGTCCAAGAGATAGCAAGAATTTCTTTGACAAAAATGACCAGGTGTCTTGTTATGATATTTGGTTAGAACATCCCATGGGACATCTGAAAAGTGATGTCTTGAGTGTCGTGAGCGGTGGAGCGTAACATCAGAGGTCAATGACCTCAAATTTGACCCGTTTTCTTGTATAATTCGTATTATGCATGCCATTTATTAACAACAGCCTCGATTTTCACATTTTTGGTGTTTAATGAAAGATATTGAAATTATCTATCAAACAAAACCAATATCAATGAGATTTAACAATGTTTCAACCCTAATTTTGAGCCAAAAACGTCAAAATTTAGCATTTTTACCCATATTTTGCAAATTGACCCGACATAAAACTTATAATTTCCTGAAAAGCGTGGGTGCATTACTTAAACATTCTTACTCAAAAACTGACCCATTATGTTCACAAAAAGATGACCAAAAACAATGTGTGTGGATAAAGTCGTTTTTGGGCAAGGACGTTTAAAGTGCAATGACCTCTTAAATTTACAATGTAAGAGGTTTTCTGCACATATAGACTGTGGGCTATGCTAACCCCACTCCCCTAGGGGGATTTATGGAGGCAGGTATTTTGGGACCCTAATGCAATGAGGTTTTGAAATCCGCTTGCCTGCACATTGGCCAGCGGTGGGTGAGGCGGTGAGGGCGCTTTTTTTTCAAAATGGCCGCCAAAATCACAAAAATCAACATAACTAGGCCAGTGAAGCTCCTAGCAGCATAATTATGATGTCTACACCCATGTTTTTAGGGTCAAGGAATCCAATAGTATCACGTACATTAACAGGGGACCTACATTTCCAAGACGGCTGCCAAAATTTCAAAATGGCCGACATTGAAAATGAAAATTATCTATATCTCAGTCCTTGAAGCTCCTGCAAGCATAATTTTGATGTCTATACCCATGTTTGCAGGATCAAGGAGTTCAATAAAATCACTAAGAACAGCCCAGGACACAAATTTCAAGATGGCTGCCACTGAATTTTAAAATGGCTACCATCAGTTTTGCCTATATCTCAGTCGTTGAAGCTCTAAGGAGCATGTCTAATGCATTATGCCGTATTGTCAGAATCAAGGATATCAGCCAATGCATTTAGGTTTTGAAATCCGTTTGCCTTCACATTGGCCAGCGGTGGGTGAGGCGGTGAGAGCGCTTTTTCAAAATGGCATCAACAATGACACCATAAATAATCAACGACATGTCTATTACCTAAACACAAGAAGTATCAAAGCCTTAGTACTTTACTTAGTAGGATAAGTGGGTAAGTGCAATAGCTGTCCTGTGAACATTTGGCAATATATTATATATTGTACTCATATACACATGTCAGCTACACATGGCAGCTATTGCACTTACCCACTTGGGCACTCAACAGTCGATGTCCTAACTCCAAGATCAACAACTAATCTAATCATATTCAGTAACTCTATTTGTAAAAGGATTAATTCTTGGAAAAAATGAAACGATAGCTAAGAGTAGCTTGATGACATAGCTCCCAGTTGCTGATTGGTGCTGGGTTTACTATACTGGTGATACTGGTGTTGATACAGTCGCTCCCAATAGCTGGATGATACTGGGGTATCTATCTACTGCTGGTATTGGTGATGATAAAGTAGCTACCAACTGATTGTTGCTGGGTTTAGCTATCTACTGTTGATATTGGCGTTGATGAAGTAACTTCCTATTGCTGATTGGTGTTGATGAAGCAGCTTTCAATTGAAGTAAATGTTCATTGGCGCTAAGGTAGCCATCTACTGCTAATATTGGTGTTGACGAAGTAGCTGCCAATTGCTGCTTGTTGCTGTGTTAGCCATCTACTGCTGATATTGGTGTTGATGAAGTAGCTTCCTTTTGCTGATTGTGTTGCTGAAGTAGCTTTCAATTGTCCACTGGCGCTAAGGTAGCTACCTACTGCTGATATTGGTGTTGATGAATAAGCTTTCAATTGCTCATTGGCTCTGATGTAGCCATCTACTGCTGATATTGGTCTTGAAGAAGTAGCTTCATATTGCTGATTGCTGCTGGGTTAACTATCTACTGCTGATATTGGTGTTGATGAAGTAGCTTCCAATTGCTGATTGTTGTTGATGAAGTAGCTTTCAGCCTTATTGTTCATTGGCTCTAAGCTAGCTATCTACTGCTGATATTGGTGTTGATATAGTAGCTCCCAATTGCTGACTGTTGCTAATGTAGCTATCCACTACTGATATTGGTGTTGATGAAGTGGCTTCCAACAGACGGCCTGAAGATGCACATAGGATAAGGTACGAAACTGTTGCCTCTTAAAACCGTGATTCCAGTTGAATAGTTTAAAATATCTAATTGTATAATATCAGCAGTAGATACCCCAACACCTGTCAACAATAGGGAGCTACTTCATAAACGCCATTGACACCAGCAGGCAATGATATATGGCTAACCCAGCACCAATCAGCAATAGGGCTTCACGAACACGGATATCAGCAGTTGAAAGCTAGCTTAGAAACAATCAGCAATTGGAAGCTACTATATCAACACCAATATCAGCAGTAGATAGCTAGCTTAGAGCCAATGAACTATAAGGCTGAAAGCTACTTCATCAACAACAATCAGCAATAAATTGGAAGCTACTTCATCAACACCAATATCAGCAGTAGATAGCTAACCCAGCAGCAAACAGCAATATGAAGCTACTTCTTCAAGACCAATATCAGCAGTTTATGGCTACATTAGAGCCAATGAACAATTCGTCGGGTGCATCACATACTGGTCTATCTTGAATTTTTGACTTTTCTGAGAAAATTGGTATATAGTTCTTTTTTACGAAGCTCTTCTAATTCAACAAATTACAGACCTCAATTTTTCCTTAAATATCACATGAAATTTGAACTATCTATGATTTTTACAAAATACGGTTTTCACATACTGATCTATCTCGAAAAAACACGCATTTATAGAAAATCTCAATTGAAAATCTGTGTATTAAGTTTACCTTTCTATAATTTAATTAGATTATGGATTTTCATGAATGTGGTTTTAAATTAAAGCATATACTTATCAGATTTATTTAAGTGGAATCTTTAATTATATTTACGTATGCAATATTGCTTAAAACTACACGTAAGTTGTAGTTCTGTATGTGAAATAGTTAATTTCCCGATATCGTATTTAAAGTGCATTACATACTGGTCTATCTCGATAAGCTTGAGATAGACCAGTATGTGATGCGCCTAAAGTCACGCCACCGTCATGAACTCGAGATAGCCCACAAGATAGACAGTAGTATGATGCACTTTACGATATAGGGAAATTAACTATTTCACATACAGAACTACAACTTTAGTGTAGTTATAAGCAATATTGCATACGTAAATATAATTCAAGATTCCACTTAAATAAATCTTTTAATTATATGATTTAATTTAAAACCACTTTCATGAAAATCCATAGTCTTATTAAATAATAGAAAAGTAAACTTAATACGAAGATTTTCAATTGCGATTTTCTCGAAATGCGTGTTTTTCGAGATAGATCAGTATGTGATGCGTCCGACGAATTGAAAGCTTATTCATCAACACCAATATCAGCAGTAGCTACCTTATTGCCAGTGAACAATTGAAAGCTACTTCATCAACACAATCAGCAAAAGGAAGCTACTTCATCAACACCAATGTCAGCAGTAGATGGCTAACACAGCAACAAGCAGCATTTGGTAGCTACTTCGTCAACACCAATATTAGCAGTAGATGGCTACCTTAGCGCCAATGAACATTTACTTCAATTGAAAGCTGCTTCATCAACACCAATCAGCAATAGGAAGTTACTTCATCAACGCCAATATCAACAGTAGATAGCTAAACCCAGCAACAATCAGTTGGTAGCTACTTTATCATCACCAATATCAACAGTAGATAGATACCCCAGTACCAACCAACAATTGGGAGCTACTGTATCAACACCAGTATCACCAGTACAGTAAACTCAGCACCAATCAGCAACTGGGAGCTACGCCATCAAGCTACTCTTAGCTATCGTTTCATTTTTTCCTAGAATTAATCCTTTTACAAATAGAGTTACTGAATATGATTAGATTAGTTGTTGATCTTGGAGTTGGGACATCGACTGTTGAGTGCCCAAGTGGGTAAGTGCAATAGCTGCCATCGTGTAGCTGACATGTGTATATGAGTACAATATATAATATATTGCCAAATGTTCACAGGACAGCTATTACACTTACCCACTTATCCTACTAAGTAAAGTACTAAGGCTTTGATACTTCTTGTGTTTAGGTAATAGACATGTCGTTGATTATTTATTGTGTCATTATTGATGCCATTTTGAATAAGTGCTCTCACCACCTCACCCACCGTTGGCCAATGTGAAGGCAAGCGGATTTCAAAACCTAAATGTATTGGCTGGAATCCTTGATTCCGACAATACGGCATAATGCATCAGAGACATGCTCCTTAGAGCTTCAACGACTGCGATATAGACAAAATTGATTTAAATGGCAGCCATTTTAAAATTCAGTGGCAGCCATCTTAGAATTTGTGTCCTGGGCTGTTCTTAGTGATTTTATTGGACTCCTTGATCCTGCAAACATGGGTATAGACATCAAAATTATGCTTGCAGGAGCTTCAAGGACTGAGATATAGATAATTTTCATTTTCAATGTCGGCCATTTTGAAATTTTGGCAGCCATCTTGGAAATGTAGGTCCCCTGTTAATGTAAGAGATACTATTGGATTCCTTGACCCTAAAAACATGGGTGTAGACATCATAATTATGCTGCTAGGAGCTTCACTGGCCTAGTTATGTTGATTTTTGTGATTTTGGCGGCCATTTTGAAAAAAAAAAAAGCGCCTCACCGCCTCACCCACCGCTGGCCAATGTGCAGGCAAGCGGATTTCAAAACCTCAATGCATTAGGGTCCCAAAAATATCTGCCTCCATAAATCCCCCTAGAGGGGAGTGGGGTTAGCATAGCCCACAGTCTATATAGCAGAAAACCTCTTACATTGTAAATTTAAGAGGTCATTGCACTTTAGCGTCCTTGCCCAAAAACGACTTTATCCACGCACATTGTTTTTGGTCATCTTTTTGTGAACATAATGGGTCAGTTTTTGAGTAAGAATGTTTAAGTAATGCACCCACGCTTTTCAGGAAATTATAAGTTTTATGTCAGGTCAATTTGCAAAATATGGGTAAAAATGCTAAATTTTGACGTTTTTGGCTCAAAATTAGGGTCGAAACATTGTTAAATCTCATTGATATTGGTTTTGTTTGATAGATAATTTCAATATCTTTTATTAGACACCAAAAATGTGAAAATCGAGGCTGTTGTTAATAAATGGCATGCATAATACAAATTATACAGGAAAACGGGTCAAATTTGAGGTCATTGACCTCTGATGTCACGCTCCACCGCTCACGATACTCAAGACATCACTTTTCAGATGTCCCATGGGATGTTCTATCCAACTATCATAACAAGACACCTGGTCATTTTTGTCAAAGAAATTCTTGCTATCTCTTGGACCAAATGTTTCACAACACATTTTCAAAAATGTTTTTAATGCGTTTTAATAACCCAACTAAACGTTTTTAATGTAATTAAAACATTTTGCATTTAAAGTAGTGGTGGCGCCAGGAACAGTGGCGTAGCTAAGGGATAGCATCCGGGGCAAGGGTACAAAAGAGTTTAATTGTTGACCCTTTTTTTTCTTGCCCAGAGCTCGTAAGAATTTAAAAAGTGATAAAAAACAAAATTCAAAAAAAGTTCCAATGTATGTTCAACATATAGCAATTTACGGTGATCTACAAGTAATGCTACACCCTTGGCATGTACACTTACACAGCAACATCAAACATAATAACGTCAATTTCAATTTTTTTATCCATCACGATTTCAGCACCCCCTGGCATGTGCCCCCTAAGCCGCCCCCCTTCCCACACCACTTATTAACCAGGATTTTTTCTGGGGACAAAGGGGGGGGGGGGTTAGTGACAAGATGTAACATTTTCATAATTTGACTGGGCCCAAGTGGGGGAGGGGCAGAGTCTAAAATTAGGGATGTCCATTGTCAATGCATGTGCTACTAGAACGGGTTCCCATTTACTGTTGTGTGCACTCACCCATGCAAACACAAATCAATGCAGGGAGTTCCATGGTATGCAGTACTTGCATTGGCCCGATTTAGACCTAAAACAGGTGGTTTCCAGAAATTCATGATTCCACCAGAAAACATTAACCAAACTCTTTCCTGATTGGTCAGTAAATAGAGAAGACCTTCCTTTATCAAGAGATCAGCTTTTTTTAAAGAAAAATTTAATGAGATGAGAACTACAACAGGTTGAAATGACACCATTCTGTGCATCAGGTGTTGAAACGCAATTATCTAAGAATTTGGATTGATTCAGACAAGCAAACTTACATACTCATAAAATTTAACTATTTTTGAAGATAAAATGTGCAGGATGTTAAGAAATCAAAGAATGTTTAAGCCTTCCAAAACCCATCTCAAATTATGCACTTTTGACCACCATGTGCATTGTGCATATGCTACCCATCATGGCTTCCATGCACACACAGTATATTGCTAAATGTAGTACATTGTAAAGGTAACCTTTGAGTTGGAGCAAATTTCTCAAAATTAATGTTACCAAACTTATGTCATGATGAAATATAATCATATTTAAAGATAAAATGTGCTGATCTTAAGGTTACACAAAGAAAAGTATAAAAAACGTATAAAGTTGTTCTCTAAAACCAAGTTTTCTCAGCAATTAAATATCGCAGTTTTTAAAATGTTGGTTCGTTGTGTGTTTATAAAAAATTTTAGAATCCGTTTTCAAATTCTTTGTTTATATCCTTTTTACGCACCATGCAAAAGAGACGAAAAACGTGTTCCATGCTATTTTTCTCAAATGTGTGCCCCGTTTAGAACCACACCGATTGATTGCTTTCTCCTTTTTTGTATTGTGCTACAAACCGATCAAAGAAATAATGTCACCATTTATTTGAACTAAATATAGTACTGATTCAATGTTAGAAGCTCGTTTTTGAGTAACATTTTGGAGAATCTTGCTTGAGAAAAAACAGGTTTGTGAAATTATCGATATCTTGATTACGGGACGTTAATTTAGACATCTGAATACCTACATTATTTCTCAACATTCTGCCAATTGCTATCCCATTTGATTTTCACTCCAAATTGAAGCTAGTAATGAAAAAAACGAGGTTTTTCCTCCATCAGTTTGTCCAAAATTTCAGCGCCGACATGCATGTTTATTCTAAGAGCCATTATGCGGACGCAATTGTAATCACATCATTGCATTAAATTATAATTATATCCGCTTCGAGGACAAGCAATTGCATAAGTTCATGTATGGCCACATGGATAGAGCGTTGGACTACGAATCTATATTATAAATCATTTTTGTGGGTTCGAGTCCCCAGCCCCGCGTGGCTGATTTTTCGAGTTTTTTTTCCTCTTTTCTCATTTTGACTTCCTTTCTTCCCTCTTTTCTTTCTCCCTTTCTTTTTTCATTTCTTTTTTTATTCATTTCTCTATTTCTTTCTTTCCTTCTTTCTTTTTCTTTCTCTCTCTTTCTTTCTTTTTTTCACCATTTCTTTATTCTTTCTTGCTCCTGGCCATGCGTTTTGAACTGAACACCCAAAAAGGGTGGTGGTGTCACACTTTTCACTATGAGTGTTTTGTTTTTTGAGCATATCTTTTCACTGTGGTCATTAGGTTTTTTAATGTATCATTGGAGTAAAAATAGATTTGATAGTAAATTTGGTATCAAATGACAGCTAAAACACCAATTATTAATTATGGAAAGGTGTCAATAAGATATCTTGAACATCTATAGAATGGGACTCAATCCAAATCGCCAAGGCAGGGGTGATGGAGGTAGCGGGGCACTCTGCACAAAACTGTAAGCCAAGTTTTCATTTTGGGAGCCTCATAGGCGGTGTGCAAATATGTTGCTATTTTCCTTTAAAAAATTATTTTGTACAAAGTTAAAATAGTTAGCTGCTTTAGGGTATATGATAGGCCTATGTTCTCCAAGACAATAAGAAAAATTAATTCAATTTTGGTCACTTTTTGAAGGGTTGTATCATTTTACAAAAGTGATAACCCCCATACATTTATATATTGCAGAAAAGCCATTACTTTGATCTATTAGAAAATGATATAAAATAAGATGCAGGGGTAACACAGAAATGTTAGTGACATTATACATCGGTACCACTGTCAATTGATGTTTTGTCTCATTCACATAAATGTAGCATTAGAACCTTACATCTGTCAGTGTTTCTGAGTCTTTTGTTGGATTCCTTGTTCAATTTACTTTCAGAAAATGTATACTTTTATCATGCTGGGGGGTATGATTTGAAAAATATGGGCATTTGAAGGTGAAAGAGTGTCGCGAATTTCACAACTCAGTGTGTGATGAAAAGTCGGCGAGGTTAAAACACATGGCCTCCTTCTTTGTAGTTATATTTGATTGTTCAAAAACTGCAGTGATTGTTTTTCAATTTATATAATTCAGGAATTTGTAGGCCTGTCATGTCTTGTTGAATATTCTTCCCAAATTCTATTTACAAATAATTGCTTTTTGATATTGTTGTTGATGTTATTGTTGTACCCTATTACATTGAAATCGGGGGAATATAGCAACATTGATTTATTTCATCAAAGATATCAAGGCTATATACATTCAAAATCAACACATTTTCCAGACGGTGTTGTACATGTAGCTTCATGGGGGCGGGCATGGGGGGGGCAGAGGAAGTGCCCCAATGGATTTTAAAATTTTTAAAATCCTTATGAAAATAGCTGAAAATGACTTGTGCCCCCCTGCATCCAGCCCATTGCCACCCCTCATGACCCCCCCCTCGACTCACGAGCTCCGGGCACGAGCTAAGCCAAGTTTCATGTCTTGACCGTGGATCAATATTCTATTATAATAAATAGGCCTACGTCCCAGTACGCTTGTTCATTTTCTTACGCCCCTCTGAAATCAAGTGCATGAAAAACCTTTGGCTAACCTTAAGGGGGTACTACACCCCTGCCCAATTTTGTGCCTATTTTTGCATTTTTCGCAAAAATTATAGAGCATTGGGGACAAGTAAGATATGTATATTATAGGGGCACAGACTACAACTACTGCACTGGAAATTTTATTTCAGCACAGACAACAGTTGTGGAGTTACACTCAAAAATGAGGGAAAACCAATATTTGATCAATAAATCAATAACTACTTGCTTTGAGTTGCTGAATTTTCAGTACAGTAGTTGTAGTCCTTGCCCTATAATATACATATCTTACTTGTTACCAATGTGCTATAATTTTTGAGAAAAATGCAAAAATAGACACAAATTGGCCAGGGGTGTAGTACCCCCTTAAAAGATTGAACAATGTTTAGGACTGCCGCTATTCATTTGAAATAATGTTCTTTCATCAATTCCCAGCCAATAAGTTACGTCTGAATCATAAAAGTACTTCAATTTTTAGTGGACATGCCTACTAAAATTTGGATGAAAATGCGACTGTACACAAATACCATGTAGAATGTACTCATAGCACAGAACCTGACGTTAGCTTTTTTTACTACTGCACATGAACTGTTAAGGCATACTTTCAAATAGGCCTCCATACATGTGCTAGTTAGCGCCTGAGACTAAAATACCTAGAAGTACAAAGCAAATGTTGCTCTGTATTTCAAGCGATTGATTGTGTTGAACTTTGCCTCTACCAATTTTAGACATACGATAGCGCTGTGAGTGTGGCTTCGTCCAAAATGGCAATCATTCACAATTAATATCTAAGTATTTTAGTCTAAAAATAGCACAGGAGTGCTAATTAGGTCGCTGATGGTAAAGCAAGACAAGTTTATTTGTTCTCTTTGGTAGGAGTCCTGTTGTGCTTTATTATAATTTTCAACAATTCTAACATTGATAGGGTCTCTATTTTGGTGCCAGTCATTTATTTATGTGAACTTCTAAATCACTAGTTCGAACAAAACCAATCCCCAAGTTCTCACACTAGTAGTGGTTTATTGCAATGTCTTTTAAATGTTTTTAATAAAGGCTACTAAACGCATCCCAAAAAGAAAGTATTCAGTTTGATTTTGGTCCATAAATCAAAGATGGGGTCTTGAATCAAGACCTACCAAAAGTATGGTACAGATGAATTAATTCCGCACAGTTTGATACCTCATTTGTCCAAATCGATGCAGAATTGATGACACAATGACCTTTTAAATGCAATCACCTCAATTTTAAAAGTTGCAGTAATCCCTATTGATGTGGTTTTCCTGCTTCATAAGATTTTGCATAAAGGTACACAATAACAGAGACGGTATAAGACTGTTTGACTTCACTTGATGTGTTTTATTCAATACAGATGCTCCTTTACCATGTTTACTCCTTCCTCAATGATTTACCATTCACTCTTCACAGTCAATATCTGGTATGTCCTCCTGCTGCATCAATGACTGCCACCCAGACATCTGCGGCGCATGCTCTCAGCGAGACGTCTAATGCGCCCTGGCCTTAATCTATCGCTGCCCATATTGAGCATATTGAGTAGCAGGCCCAAATCAATCAAATTTACTGCAACTTTTAAAGTCGAGGCGATTGCATTCAAAAGATCAGTGTGTCATCAATTCTGCATCGATTTGGACAAATGTGGTATCAAAATGTGCGGAATAAATTTATATGTAACATACTTTTGGTAGGGTCTTGATTTAAAACCCCATCTTTGACTTATGGACCAAAATCAAACTGGATACTTTCTTTTTGGGATGTGTTTATTTCTATTACCGTATAAGACATAAATCACATTGAAAGAGGTTCATTTTTATGTGAATTCTAGCCAGTCTTTAAAAGCCTTATGAATTGAAAATACGTCTGACAATATAGACACTTTTTAAAGATTTCTCTTTAATGTGATATTTAATGTTATTACATGACAATCAACATAAAAAAATACAATCCAAACACTATGCATCATTTTATTTTCCTGCAACAGCGATTTACATTCCTTGTCCAAATTAATTGCATATGCACATTTCATCTTAAAGCCCTAATGTATGATTTCCTTCAGATTTTAAATTTCTTATTATACTAAAAATAATACTAGTAATAATTTTCTGTCTATTTTGAGCTGAAATAACAAAGTAAAGTCAGAAAACCCTAGTTTGGTTGTTGTTTTGGCCGTTTAACATGTAGTTCAATGGGAGGACATACATATACATATAGAGCTGTCAACTCTCACGCATTGGGCGTGAGTTACACACATTGGATCAATTTTACACAGTCTCACGCCAAGGTAGTAAATCTCACGCATAAAGCTGTCAAATGAGTACAATCTCACGCATCGTAAAATAATATGTTGTCCCCCCACCCCATTTTTTAGATTCTTGAGTGCTGTGGCTCAAATAATCATGGGTCAAAATGAACATTGTAGTCGGCAAATAATAATTCCATCATGGTACATCTCTTTTCGACAGTGTCTCATGCCAAGCAATTCCAAAAGTTGACAGCCTTGGAGGACATTAAGTCATAATTCTTGAATTATGACTTTATGTCAAACTTTGTATTGCTCTGTTGACCTACAAACACAACAAATTGGCTAATTCCATTTAGGTGTAAGTTGGACATGTGGAAACATTAGAAATATGTCAGAAAAATCAGATGTATGAAAAAAATTAACCAAGTTCATATTATAAGATCATACATCATGGCTTTAACTACTCTATTGTTCTAAAACTATTCATGCAAAACCTTGTAAAAACCAGGATAGAGCACTTTGAACATTCATCTTCAGATGTTTTTGCAAAATTCCAAGATGTACCAAACTTTCAGGTTCAGTGATTTTGGAAGATGAAACCACTACACTACACAGCAGCTGAAATGCAGTTTATCTGTTTGCTGCATAGCAAATACACACAAAGTAAGAGTTGCTTACAGCCAGAGCAATGAGAGAGAAGTTTGTTTCCAAAGTATATAAACTATACATCTTCATCTTTGGAAATGAAATGAGTCGAGGAATCCCATAGTGACATCAGATTTTTTCAATAATCTTTAGTTTTTGACAAAAATAAAAAAAATTCACTTTTTTATCCAAATAAAAAAAAATCAGTTCATGGTAAAAGATTTCAATTATCATTTCTTGAAGAGGCATGAAAATTAGGGAACCTAAATTCAACTTTGTTCAAAATATTGAAAAAAACATGTGTCCAAAGTAATTTTGTCACTCTATTAAGCTAAAAATTGGTGTATATTTTTGTTTTAAAAAACAAATATGACAAAAATTGTCCTCGACTTTGATATGTACTCTAAACGATATTGCAAAAAGTTTATTTTTTTACTTGCATATTTTCCCGAGTTATCTTGTCACAAAAATCGTGCAATGTTGTCCAAAATGAACTCTTAGAAATTGATGTTTTAGTAAAAAAAATGTCAAAATTATGCACAAAACGTCTGTATATTTTAAGACGGTACTAAGACTTTCAAGCTTTCAAAAGCTGCATCTGGTGCATGGTCTAATTGACCTTAATTTGCATCTTTTTGCACCAACGAATCCAAAATGATGCTTAGTTCCCCAAAATTCAAATATAAAAGTCCAAGTGGTATTTTGACTTCAAGTCTTTGTTTCGTTTACACACGTTTGCTGGCATTAACAACATACCAAATGCGACTTGACTTCGTTGGACAATGATATATACATGCAGGTTTGCACTGTGTCACATGACGCGAATCATGCGGGTAATCACAGTATTTCCCGCCAATTTACTTCAGCTGTCTTGACATTTGTGACTTGTAAGAGTTGGAAAGAGTTAATGATCAAGAATAATGAAGTTGAATATTAAAAAGTTGTATTTTATCAGTTTCAAGTGAAAGAATGCATTTTAATAGTGTTCATACTTCATAATATAAAAAAATCTTAAATTTCACCTGGGAACCAAGGGAGAACAGTGCAAGTGCATTGATTGGTCACCACAGGTTAAATAAAAATAAAAATAAAAAAATAAATAAAAATAAAAATAAAAATTAAAAATTAAAAAAATAAAAAAAAAAAAAAAAATAATAATAAAATAAAATAAAATAAAATAAATAAATAAATAAATAAATAAATAAATAAATAAATAAATAAATAAATAAATAAATAAATAAATAAATAAATAAATAAATAAATTTGGGTGTAGATGAATGTGTATCCCTTATTCTGCCCTTGAATATTGAGATCTATGGACAGTTTCACAATACTTATAAATAGAGGTCATATTCTTTCAAACAAAGTTTAAGCACCCCTGATTTAAAGTGAGTGATTAAAAGTTGAAGTGAGGGATTTTGTGTCCACTTTCTATGGCTTGTGCAATTTTACTATGATAATGCAGAGCATGATTTGGCTAGACCTATCAGCTACTGTGGCTACACTTATTACATGTATGTTTTCTCTTTGTTGGGAGTCCTGTTGTGCTTTACATTATGAGCCTGGCATACATTGTATGCACATACACGCTTAAAGCCACTGCACAGATGCGCACGCGAAACAGCTTGCTTCAATGTGTTAACATCAATGCCACATCAAGGTGAACATAGTAATGGTTTGTTTTGTATCCATTTAAAATTTACAAAAGACTATATACATAATCACACAAAGTGGTTCTCTCTTTGGTGTGAATTCTAGTTTTTAAGTTTTGAAAACTTCTGACAATATTGACACTTCAACAAATTTCTATTTAGTATGAGATCTGACAGTGGCACAGCATGGGTCATCATATTTGGGGCACCCACCCTGATTGGGGGACACCAGGTTTGATTTGGGGGCACATGCCGTTTTTTGGCAGTTTTCCTATGGGATTTTTATAATTTTGCAATCGATTGGGGGCACATGCCTCACCCCTATGACGATACGCCAATTGAGATCTGATGTAGTGCACAATGTCACTTCTATCAGCAAATTATCTCTGACAGTACTGATACTAATAGGTGTCTCTTTGATGTGCATTCTTACATATCTTTCAAGATTTCTATTCTCTACAAGGCAGCTTGCAAACCACTGGATCCACTCCCCATTGCAGCCAAAGGGAGGGTTGTGATAGAAATAGGTAGTTCTGGAACCACTGGGTCTCTTGCCATAGCAGTTGCATCAAGTGAGTGAGTGAGTCTAGCAGTTTAACCCCTATTTGACCCCATTTAACCGTTGCCCCATGACCCACCTCCTACTTGAGATACACCTATGCTGCTCAGATGGACACCCATATTTGCTTGTCTCAAATGGTGCACAAATGGAGGGATGCCTAGCATTATTTCTTTAGCCCCCCCCCCCCCCTTTGCCAGTTCTTGGCGGACACTAAAAATTACATCCGATGATATTCACACCAAGTGGTATTTCTTTGGTGCGAGTTCTGATATAGTATGCGAGACCATTTTTGGAAACATCTGACAATAATAACATTGATAGTGTGTATGTTCTTCCTTGCTGGGAGTTGTAACATGGTCCACTAGGACACTTCAATCACAGTAATCACGCTGACAGGGTTATTTTTTGTGTGAATTCTGATATGGTTCGTAAGGTGATGTTTTGGGGTAAAACATTTCTGACAATACTCACATTGGAAGGGCTGTATTGGTATGAAGGTGAAGGTGATGTTTTTGGGTAAAAGATTTCCAATAGTGCTCACACTGAAAGGGTTTCTCTTTGGTGTGAATTCTAAAGTGGTACACAAGACATTGTTTTGGGTAAAACTAGGGATGACCAATGAACCATCAACTTGATGATTAGAACACTCCCATAGACATGCAGGGAGCTCAACTGTGCACTGCTTGCACAGACATTTCTAAATTGATCTCATTCTTTTATTTTTCAATATTTTTCTGTAAATATTGGGGAAGTTAATGCCAATTATATTTTGTAACTATCTTGCAAATTACAGCAACATAACTTATTTCATTTTCCTGTAAGTGCGAGTCAAAATTGGTCCATCGCCACAGTGCGCTTTAATTGCCAGTGGCTGAGTTCAGCACTGCTCAAGAATGGCACAAAATATTCATGTCAATAAGATCAGGTGAAAAACGTGGCCTACTGAGCTGTAATTTGGCAGAGTTGCCAGTAATACCTCTATCATACCCTCTGTAAAAAGGTTAACAAATTGAACAAGTAGATCTCGAGTTACAAATTAAATCACCAGCTCCCTTTGGAATTTCCATACTCCTTTCGAATCATGCTAAGAAGACACCTTTCTGAACATAAATGTGAAGTTTCGTGCTCATTCGATGTATTTTTCACCTGATTTCAACCCTAAACGTTTTCTTATATTTAGGCCTATACCATCTACAACTTGCTGCTGGCTATACCTTGTTTAGAACTTTCAAAAGAAGTACCTGAATGTGCAACCATAACTGTTTCAAAATAGCCCACGAAAGTCATGCAGTTAACTCCGAGGTCATGCATTGAATTGTTTTGAATGAAGAATACTACGGGAACCAACACCTTTTGTTAGAAGTCACACATGAGCATGATGAGTGAAGTGGATAACCTCTATTGTTGTGAATGAGTCAATGACCTTCAATGACACTTAAGATTTTGCTTGCATGCACCTACTCATCATCATCAGTCAGAGCAGGCGACTACACCTACTAATTGGTCATATTAAACCCAATAACATTGACATTTTTGGTTGTGAAAAAAAAAGTTCACCTGGACTTAGTGCGCTTTTGATTTTGTGCCATATCGGCCATCTTGGATGATTTTTGGCAAATGTTCTCTAAATGCATGATTTCAATGCCTCGGTTTGAAAAAATTATTTATGCCATTGACTAGTAAAGTGCCATTTCATAAGAAACCCCTTTGATACTTTCACAATATGCTTTCATATGTCCAAATGACAATACTCAGATTGATAGGGCTTTCTTCGGTGTGAGTTCTGATGTGGTTCACAAGGACACCTTTTTTAACAAAACATTTCTGACAGTGCTCATTGATAGGGTTTCTCTTTGGTGTGAATTCTCATGTGTCTTTGCAAATGAATATTCTGTGCAAAATATTTTTGACAGTAATTGCACTGAAAAGGTTTTTCCTTGGTATGAATTCTGATATGGTTCACAAGGACATTTTTTTGGACAAAACATTTTTGACAGTACTCACACTGAAAGGGTTTCACTTTGGTATGAATTTTCATGTGTCTTTGCAAATGAAAATTCTGTGTAAAACATTTCTGACATTGCTCGCACAGATATGGTTTTTCTTTGGTGTGAGTTCTGATATGGTCCGTAAGGCAACTTTTTTGGGCAAAACATTTCTGACAGTACTCACATTGATAGGGTTTCTCTTTAGTGTGAATTCTGATATGGACCGAAAGGACCCATTTTCTGGCAAAACATTTCTGACAGTACTCACACTGATAGGGTTTCACTTCGGTGTGAGTTCTGATGTGGTCCACAAGGACATGTTTTTGAGTGAAACATTTCTGACAGTACTCACACTGAAAGGGTTTCTCTGTGGTGTGAATTCTCTCATGTCTTTGCAAATGAACATTTTGCGTAAAACATTTCTGACAGTACTCACACTGATAGGGTTTCTCTTTGGTGTGAGTTCTGATATGGTTTACAAGGACACTTTTTCGAGAAAAATATTTCTGACAGTGGTCACACTGAAAGGGTTTCTCTTTGGTGTGAGTTGTCATGTGTGTTTTCAAATGACTTTTCTGTGCATAACATTTGTGACAGTATTCACAATTATAGGGTTGCTGCTTGGTGTGATATCTGATGTGTGCTCTCAGAGAATCATTACGTGCAAAACATTTCTGACAGTAATCACACTGATAGGGTTTCTCACTGACATTCAACTTTTTACACTGGTAGTACCATAGCTTTCTGTGGCTATGAAAGTATCTTAGAAGCTCACCATATTTCAATAAGCTTTTTGGACAAAACACACTTTTGCATCTGTGAGCCCACACATATTTAATCATATGTCTATTAAGATGGGTTTTCAATTTGTCCAAAGAATAATGCTTCATGCTGCAAAATGCACAGGAAAATGGTTTCAAAAGTTTCATTTTACCCGGCTGCTGATTGTAACTTGTATTTACAGAGTAAAGTTTACATGATCATGTTACGGTGCATGCATGTACTATGTGTAACTTAAACCCACCATGTAAGTAAATTTTTACTAAAGATGAAAATGTCCTTCAGTGGAGCCACATGAGTTCAAGACGACCACAATCCCCACTGTCCTCTGTCTCAGTCCCGATTCTACTTGTATTAGATTCCAATTGCAGATTTATCAGTGGATACAAATATCTGAAATGTTGAAATAAAATTAATGTTTGATTATTATTAAAAATATTCAAACCACATTGTTAATTACATGTTTCACCAAATGAAATTGTACTGATAATGATTAAATGGCTGCACATGAAAATAAGGCTGCAGCATATTCAGGGGTATAAAAACTGGAAGAATTTTTATTTTTTGAGTACAGAAAAAATATGTTATGGAAGACAAGGAGATCACAAGACTTGTCACCTGCTTTTGCATTCTCTATTTTGACCAGTGACCTACAACATAGCTTTAATACATATATGTAATACATCAATGTATGGACAATTGTGTCCAAGTTACGTGGACAGAGCCTTAAACTTCGGAAACAGGGGTATAATTTTAGAAATTTAAACAATCTGTTGTACTAAGTGTTGTTATATTAAGGTTATGCTAAGATTTGTCAAGTTAAAAATGCATTAAGGTTACACAAGGTCAAGTTAACAATTCTATTAGGAGCATACTTAAATCACGCTTGAGGTAGCGATAGCAACAAACGCAGAGACTGCTAATGTGGGCCCAATTTAGAAGAGCCCCGCAGATAAGTGGAATAGGCCTGCCAGGCTCTTCTAAAATGCACAGTCAAAAAAAAACTTACCAATTACGATAAAGCAACACTGACCAGTCAATGAATTCCCAACATCAAATTCACCAATCACATACCAGTTAGGATTATAGCCTGTAAAACAGAACAGAAAAGAAGAGAGATTGATTATTAGTTTATCACATCATTTGTTTTGAGTTGTTTTGACCCGGGAATAAGTGGTAGTAGAGAATATTTATTGGTGTCTTTGTCACCCTAATTTTGCTGGCAATGCACATACAATACAATCAAATACCGTAGAGTGTTGCACCACAAGTACAAGACTACGGAACTTGGTCTTTAATGATAGTCAGCCATTTATCTACTAGCAACTATCATTTGAAGTTTGAATCCTAGATTTTTTTCCTTGTACATGTACATTGTAGCAACTTCAGACAATTACTGGGGCAGAGTTATTATTTTTAATGCTTTTCCCTGGCCTTTTCATGACCACTGAAATTAAAAGGTCTGCGATTGTGACAATGTCTAGCATGCTGAGAATATCAGATACATGTACCAATCTTGTGACATTTTTCTTCATTAATTTGATAAAGATATTGCCAATGACCACGACATTCCCACAATTTGTGCCTACCTTTTTCCTTGTAAAAATGCTTGCTACATTCATGCAGGTAGTTTTTACATGCACCTCAGCATCAAGTCACATCTAGATGTGGATGCTGCTTTAAGGGGGTACTACACCCCTGGCCAATTTTGTGCCTATTTTTGCATTTTTCTCAAAAATTATAGCGCATTGGTGACATGTAAGATATGTATATTATAGGGCAAGGACTACAACTACTGCACTGAAAATTCAGCAACTCAAGGCAAGTAGTTATTGATTTATTGATCAAATATTGGTTTTCCCTCATTTTTGACTGTAACTCCACAACTGTTGTCTGTGCTGAAATAAAATTTCCAGTGCAGTAGTTGTAATCCTTGCCCCTATAATTAGGGTGGCCACAATGCTAGCTATTGTGTGTACCCCTGCCTACATACACTAATGTATGGTGGAAATGTAACAGATTTGGCAGCAGTTGGAATACTTTTGGGCATATTGAATTCCATATAATTTGTCTCCTAGTAACTTCTGTGCAAACCCGACTACCTAATTAGATAGAAAATATTCTGCTCGTAATGAAGGTGAATATAGCATGTTTGTATGGTCACGCATGAAAAACTTACGCACAAAATAATTTTTTGTCATCAAATAAAACTATTTTCCCAAAGATATACAATTATGCTATATTGAGTTTTACAATCTAGACCCTCAGAGCAAAATCCTGTGCAAAAATCAGACAATTTGGTTGTGTAGTTTAGGAAATACAGGCCTTTGAAGGTCATAATTGGCACATAATAGCGCCCTCAACGGTGAAAATCACACATATTTACCTTTAAAGTCCTGGCAAAAGAGTTATTTTTGTGATTTCAGCCATTTTAAAAATGTTGTAAAGAAGCAAATATAGCAATTATGACCCTGGATTTTTAATATATTTTTTGCATCAATGAACATAAATGAAATAAACAAAAACAATACATCTCATGCCTTCTTTGGCTTTATTCCCACAATTATCGCTCTGTGAATATGCAAATTTATGACAAAATCAGGATTTTCCTAAAATGGGGTAAAATTGCCAATTTTGTGAATCTTTAAAAGGCTGTATCTTCGCAACGGATTGTCCGATTGAGTTGATTCAAAAGATGTTTTAAATCATTATGCTGAAGGAACAATCCTGACAGAAAAAGTAATTCCAGGGGTGAGTTTGAAATTTTCATGTGACCACCCTACTATTATATGTGACCCCTCAGCACAACTGAGCCCGGATGTCGCCAGTGCCACTATTGAGATATGCTCCATCGAACTTAACAATAAACAATAGGAAACAAAGGATTTATTGACTGTTTTATTGATTTTTCACTACTTAAATGTCAAGTACTATAGACATGATATACATCATTTTAAAGCTAATTTCAAGCAGAATATTTTGGTTGAATATCTCAAAAATGATGATTGGCTACTTCAGGGCTCAGTTGTGCTGAGGGGTCACATATGCATATCTTGCTATAATTTTTGAGAAAAATGCAAAAATAGGCATAAAATTGGGCAGGGGTGTAGACTTACCTCCTTAATCCAAAATATTTTTTTAAAGGAGACCCAAAATTTTGCAAAAACAGGAATGGCCATGTTGGTCCCAAATAGGTCGATCGTCCAAAGATTTACATCTGATCAGGCAGGTAAAGGCAACTTTTTTTGGTCTTAATTACTTCTATCAGAATATTTCAAATAATAACTCATTCTGTATTAAGTGTTATGGTTTCCGTTTTAAATCTAGCTCTGAGAATGAAAGCACTAGACCTACATTAAGCCTAAATTATGATTCAGATTGCGTTTAACTTGTGGCCACCCAAACTCAAGGGGTGTACTGACCTGCCTGCTGAAGGGGGCAAGATCTTGGTAATTGAATACCTGAGTGGAAGAAGGGGCCAACTCCAATTTTTTACAAAAATGAGTTAGACCCAGCACTTTATCGCCAGCAGACTGTTCTTCCTTGTGTGTGAAAGTTGAGCTAAAATCTACTCTCTAAATAGTCTTTCACATATACTTAATCATGGTTTTCATGGAAGAAAGACCCATCCTCCCATATCAAATATTGATATAAAATTGGATCGCTTGAGCACAATATTTATTGGTCTCGCTATGAGTTTTAAAATATTGGACAAGACGTAGTCGAGTCCAATATTTTAAAACTCATAGCGAGACCAATAAATATTGGGCGTAAAGCATACAATTTTATCATTATTATGTTTTGGATCCAATATTTTTACACACTTGGATTCAACAAAACATTATGGGTTAAAGAGGAATTTTGTTCATCCATGAAATTTGCTTTTTCACTACAATAAACTTTCTTGCTAAAATATTACATGCTTCTACTTATACAACAGGGGTCGCATTTAAGGAGTTTGCGAGTCTAGGGACTCCTTATTTTTTTTATTTTGGCCATTTTGGACTCCTTAAATCACAAGTTGAAAGTGACCAAAGGGTCCGATAAAAACTGTATGGACTTCTTTAGTTTTACGATGCATGGAGGCGTAAATCTGTATAAGAATCGTTGATCAAAAGTAAAAAAATAAAAAGATCAGTAAATCTTCCAAATCACCATAGGCCAACGATACTAATAATTTCACTGGATTGCTGGAATATTTGACAAGTTCCAAAGTTTAGAATTTTGGACAGGTCGACTCCTTAAATTATCATTGGACCCCTTAAATGTTGGTTTTGTAGGTACCATTTAATTTCAAGGGCTTTTTGTAAAAAATTACAAGTTTTTCTACGGTTTTCAATTTCAAAGTTTTTCTACAGAACTTTAAGGTTTATTCAAGCTACATGTACTTGTGTAGGAAGTACAAACTGGAGACAGTCAAATGTTGATGGACAAAAGTAATATGCATGAGCATTTTTCATAGTCCAGAACAAATTTTCTTGAAAATCCATGCACCTGATTGGCCAGTTCAGGGAATTTTGGCTCGAATTTGGACAATGTCCGGTTTCGAATTGAGTGATTTTTTAAGGTTAAATTTGCACTTTTTCTTTGCGTCAAAACAGCAAAAAAAAGTCGACAGTTAGCAATATATTCTGTTGAAAGAATAATATTCTATGATTAGCTTTAATTTGATACCTAACTTGATAGCTGAAATACGTTTTTGAACAGCTGAGCGCGATCCAAAAGTGCGTCTTTCCCTGTGTATTTCAATGGCGCATTTAATGGTGGTGCGCTCTCTTAGTCAGGGCTGTGACACTCGTATTCAAACCCTGTATAAAAAGTGAAGTCACTTTACAACAGTTTAATTGACATATCGGCAGTTTGAGTGACAGTTGCTAGGCTTTTTCAGTACACCTAGGGGGGCAGTCACTATTTACGCCAGAGGGGGGGGATGAAGGATTGAAGGGGGGAACACGAAAAAAATTCTATTATGATGGGGGGGAACACGAATTATATTTATTCCATTTGGGGGAACATGAATTTTCCCCCAGTATATAAAAAAAAAAAAAAAACCACTGTAAAACAGGAAAAGCAGAGTGACAGAGCGGTAGTACATGTTGATATTAAAGCATATGTGCATATTCACTACTTTATTTAATCTTTTGACAGCCTTGGTGGCATGACATGTTTTCTTGGATTACATGTAACATAAAATACAATGTACAAACAAGGCTGATTCACTACTGATTTTTACAGTGAAAGTTAAAATTGTTCCCAGGTTTGTGAAAGTGCAGGCTACAGGGCCTCGTTCTTTTAATGTGTAAAATGTGCAAATACTTGCAATGTGCGTGCATGTTAGGTGCTACATAATTATCACCATGGCCCCGCAGCCAGCACTTTCACCACAAGCTTGAAACAAATTTGAAAGTATTTTCATTTTTGCTTTTGCTACAAATACAGATGTTGTTATTACTAATCTTCTACACCTACAAAACAGCACAGTACACTCTTTCAAAACCATTAAAGTACAAAATACAAAATGTATGTGCAAATCTGAAAGCAGACGGAGAAAAAGTCTTACAGCCTGACTAACCCAGGAAAATATTAATCATATACAAAAGTATCAATGTACTAACCCACAATTCTAAACTGTTTTCTTGAATGAAAAATGTGTATTATTGATATGATCCAAAAGTAAATTGAATTTTTAACCAGTATATGAAGACAAATATAATTATTACTATTCAAATTTTAATCTTGACAAAAGGACAAATCCCACTACTTTTCTTGGCTTGTAAATTACTTTTTGCTGGGGCATGGGGTACGCCAAACCTAAATTTTGTGAAAAATACAAAATGCTGTCAAGTTTTACCTTTCAAAGTTATGTAATCAAATCATACATTTTTGGAAAGGGCAAGAGTGTTAGACTCAATTTCCGTCATCAAATTCCACACAAACCAATGATTTTTCAAATTAGGCCAAATTAAAAAAATGTTTGTCTCAAAGCCCCCGCGCATTTAGCAAATGGACACGCATTCGATATCCCACAAATCCAAGTTTTATTTTTTATTTTCTTAATTTTATTTTACAAACATCCCGAAAATACTGAAAATTTACCCAAACGTTTTGCCTTTTGACATTAATTGAAAAAACATTTGAAAAAAATCTTTAAAAAAATTATAAAAAATAGCAAAACAATAAAGTTTTTGAAAAATAGGTGGGCTTTGAGACAAACAATTAATTTAAGTTGGCCTTAATAGGCCAAAAAGAAGCAAAATTTAAATTGTTTTATCAACAAATCTAAATTTTGACAGTTTTCATCAATATCTTGAAAACTAACCATTTTTGTGGTGGCATGAACTGGTGGGCAATGATTCCCTTTCCACACTTTTAGTTAGTGAACTTACTAAATATCTCAAGAAACACAATCTTCAAACCACAGGTAATAAGCGGGCAAAAATACAACTGATTAAAAGGCACATCCAGAATCAGGAAGATGCGCCCAGAAGTGACTCTGAGAATGCTGAAGAGGAGAGTGAAGACAGTGACCATGAAGAAGTTGAAAGTGAAAGTATTGAGGAGGAGAGTGATCAAGTATATGGTGTTGTAGGATCAGACACAAGTGATAGTGAGCACGAGGAAAACTTTGAAGATCATGTTGTAGTCACAAGAAGTGGAAGGAAAGCAGGGTCATGGAGAAGTGTTTTTTCATTTTAAAGTCAGTGGTATGTTCCTTGCACAGCGTTACCAACAGGCAAATAATGATTCAACACGTACAAGGTTTCCATATTTGATAGTCATTTTTGTATGATGATGGTCTACAGAAAAGATGAAAATATCCTGATACTATTGATATAGATGAACTTCAGTGTCACATTCTTGCCCCAAAAGAGAAAATACAAAGCAACTTTAGAGGTAACATTGTACAAAATGTGGCCGGGGCCATGAAGGTTTATCAATAGAGTAGACTGAAAATACACAGGTCAAAATTGGCCTGCCTCTTTTTTAATTTCACCAAGTTCTTCTGCTGTAAATAATAGTATTCAGAATTTTCTCTTCAATAAACAGTGTTGGAAATAACCAGTAAAGCATAGCAACAAGCTGCACCCTGGGTATGTACACAGCCAGAATCTTCAAAATCAACTGGCAACACAGGTATAATGTTAATCACCTTGAGTCCTACTTGTAGCACCCTCGAGTCGCTTGGTGCACATATTAAACCTGTGTTGCCAGTCACAAGAATCTGCCTGTGAATATAGTACTGTGATATTTAATACATGTACAGGCTAGAGTTCTGTGCACCTGTACTATACTTTTACCAGTAACTTAATTTTATTTTTCTGTTTATATTCTATTTGTGATTTTAAAAAGGCCAAGAAAAAGAAAACATTTCTTGTACAAACTTATTAAAAAACAAGGGGTACAGTATACAGAACTCTTTCCATGATTATGAATACTCATATATTTCATTATTTTAAAAGAGAGACAATAAAAGTACAAAGTAAAAATACATGAAGACCGTAGTATTGTTTTTTGTTAGGGAGGGGGAACCTGAATTTTTTTACCTGATCGATGGGGGGGGACCTGAATTTTTTTCTGAAGCCAACAGGGGAACATGAAAAATTTTGAGGGAAAAGTTGGAAAATCCTCCATCCCCCCTGGCGTAAATAGTGACCGCCCCTAGTAACGCCCTGGTAACGCCAGGCACATTAGCCTAAAATTTCGATGCGTTAAGCACAACAACGTTGTAGCGTATTTATCCATATTCAATTGACAAGTTCGTATTTGATTGACAGTTGCTGGGCATTTTCAGTACACCAAATTTATCCAAGATGGCGGACGTCGAGTGCTAATTTACATACTCTTTCCAGTAAAAATACAGCTGATTTAGCCATTTGAAGTCAACATGGGGTCATGATCTGTTATAATATTTTCCTAGCATATTGAGCCAAATTCTCAGTTACTTGGTTTTTCAAAATATGATACTTGATAGTAATGGAAAATTACAACCAAATGTTTTGGGGTTTTTTTTAAACGATGACGTAAACATGCATCATCTCTTCCACAGGTAATACACTCCTACACAGCCATGCCATCACATGCATGATCGTACATAGGCTGAATGACTGACTTCATTTGCGCAAACGAGTGGCTTATCCAGAAGTTATCCTATAGTATAATAGGTATGCTAGGTGAATTCAAATTTGCCATCAAACTGCATCATTTTATATATCAAATTAAAGCCCATGAGTAAACAAAGCCAAAACTGAAAGATTGACTTTCATCAAACAATGTCAAAAAGATTCAGCTAGCAAAATTCCCCAAAACGGCATTTCGGGGGTGTTTCTAGACATTAGTCTCATTATGATTGCAGCTTTTTTAATGGAACTGCTATCAAAATCCCTCTAAAATTCCATGTGCGAGTGACTTATCACCATAAAAAATCATATATTTGGGTCAAGTGAAGTATAGAAAACATATTTATGTAGGTTTCTTTCTTCGGCCAGTTGTTTTAAATTTCTATGTAAAAATGCATTGACAATGTCGGCGAATTTGGCTGACTAGCAAATGTGTTTGCCTGGCATCCATACCTATATATATTAGTACTCGAGCATGCGAGAATCCTTGTCTTAGTCTGTTAGTCATGTTAAAACTTTTAATAAAAGCTTACTCAACTGCTATGCTCAACTCATGTGTTGTACTCACCACTCAGTCGGGTTGATGTGATTAATATTACAGTCTAAAAATCACCACATCTCATCCCGATTATAGCAGAAATATGCTTTGGATGTGAATACTTTTAAAAAAATGCACTTTTTACGTCTAAATACATATATAACCATGCTATTTTACCATTAGGTTTTATAATGCTGATTTCTAATTTCGGCTCGTCGTGAGAGTGGCCATTATCATAATGAATCCTCTTTCACTGGAAGCACCGCACCAACTAGACTTTAGGCAAAATAAAAAAATAAACATGTACGTTAGCCAGTGTTGCCAAAACTTTTCAGCGTCAAGGCGCGGCGCATTGACTCGCCAGGCCGCGGTAAAGGATTCTCAAGTAGCCCAATTTTTTAAGCTTCCAAAAAAGCGCCCAATATCGGATATTTGGGCGGATTTACCCGACTTTAGAACGCAAAACACCCAATTGGGCGGAAAAGCACTTGACTTTTAAACTTCCGGTACTTACCGGGAAGTTACTGACCGATCAATAAATGGTCACAAAATCCATTGTAATTTCAATTTGGAGCTTCAAAGTCTCAAAACCTTTATAAATCGGCTAAATTGAAAGAAAAATACATCAAATTAGTGCCGCGGCCTGAGACTGGCAAAAGTAGCCCAATTTTAGACAAGTAGCGGCATGCTTTTTTGAGTAGCGGCAAGTGATCGCCAAGTAGCCCAATTGTGCGCCTAAGGCGCGGCGTTGGCATCACTGACGTTAGCCAGGCCGTGGATGTACCTAGAAGCAACGCTCTGCAGGGTCTATTGTTCTATTGTTTCCGATTAGAGCGCTGACATATTGGAAAATGTTGCCAATCAATATTCATGAGAGTGTACATTCAACGTCCAGTTTGCAAAATTGGGTGAGTTGTGTTTGGTAGGTGTGAAATACATCTGACTGGGCGTTTTAATTACGTAACGAATAAAGGCATTGACATCGTCGAATGGCTGCCCAGTGCTGTTATGTGTTTAGTTATTAAATAGGCCTAATAATTATTATTAAATGTATTCATCATTCCTTTCTTTTCCCTTCTCTGTACTTATTCTTTCCTAGACCTACACTTTATCACTCCCTCGCTCTCATTGTCCCCTCTCACCCTCCCTCTCTCATTCCCATCATTTTCCTTATATTTCTATTTATCTACTTGTCTTTATTATATTTGTTTAATTCTCCCTTCCTCCAGCCCTCTCTCATTCTCCATATCCCCTCCTCCCCTCTTCCTCCCTCCTCCCCTCCCAAGACTTCTCACAGATGTGAATCTGCCCCTCCCCAACCCCCTCCCCTCTTTGGGTACGCCACTATTTCTATACCAATCTCCTTCTTAAAATAAGATTAAATGGAAATTTCTTAAAAACAACCTTCATAGGCCTATACTTATACTTACATGTATACGTATAGCGATTACCATTATAGTGTAATACAGATATATGGACTGGACATGGCAGCCTTCATACATTCTATATGTTATCGATCACCAAGAGCATTCAATTTATTTAAATGAAACGCCTATCGTCAGGTGGGTGGTAAAGATGATGGCATCGACAGCTAAAGCCTCCTTATAATCTTCAGACCCACACAAGCACACATTTGGGATACATGAATACAATGGTACCACTTTACACATGACTGCCCTTACACATGACTGTAGCGTGGTCACTTATTGATACTCGCCTGTTGTGTAGAGCGTTAATATGATGCCGGATCAGTGACCAATTTAATGGCGGAACCCCTTTCTTCGAAACAATGGTACCACTTTTATGAATAGCCTGTCGCAACTTCTAATCGGCATCAAACGAACAAAAGATTATATAATCTATTGCGACTCTATTTCTATTAAAAGCTCTTTGCCTAGAAGTACCATATATTGCACAGAGATGCGCAATATTAAATATTAGACCGAGCAGCTGGCTTCTGTTGGGTTGAAGTAAGCTTACTGTCTGTGCGTCATTTGATCTAGAACTCGTATATCTACTATCCACGATGACACAGTGAGTGTGAACACTGGACAGAGATAGAGCATGGAACTATTAACTACTTCAGTCACTTAATCGTCGCCAATTTTCAAACACATTAAAAAAATCTTTATTAAGTTTAATGTTACCGGGGTACCGAAATTTATTTTGATGACATATCTGTATCTTCAGAGCAGCCAAAGTTTGCTCATTTTTATTTTATGAGATTAACCATGCTCACAATTCGCTGATGATGTGTCGATTGAGCAGCTTTTTCGGGGTGCTGTACCCATCGTGATCTGCGTTGTTGTTTACTTCCGAATTTTCATTGCTAATTAGAGAATAAGCGATAGGAATTTTTATTTTGCCTATCCTCTACCGTGTGATAGAGCGACAGGCAGGTCAATATTTTGAGTAGTGGATGCCGGCGCAGCGTATCCACTACGATAAAAATATTGGACCTGCCTGTAAATCTATCATAGGAGAGGATAGGCAAAATAAAAATTCTATCGCTTATTCTCATTCTTAGTCAGTTAAATATTATTTTAATAACTGTAAACAATTTTTTTAAAGCAAAAAATAAGTTACTGTCATAAAAACAACCCTCATTATAAAATGAACTAAACTTGTTTACAACTTTCACGTATTCTGTTGCGCGTACTGCTAGCGGCGTCGCGTATTCCGCACTAGTCTCACGCATACAGCGCGATACATACGCGCACCTCTACAAGCGTGTAAAGCATTATCAAGGCGCATGATGCGTGGGGTCGTCTACGGCCTGATAAACGGCACCCGAAATCTTGCGAGTGTCCAATCAAAAATGTGTCTACGAACTAGACCACTCCCACTGACTAAGAATATGTGGTGTTATGCTTGACTGATTCTGACATGATTTGGAGATACATGTAGCTCCAAAGCTCAATCCATAATAATCAATCATTGGTTTCTATATCAGTGGCCTGTATTAAGGATAGACTTCTCGATCAAATGTGTTATGTGTGTGACATGCGTGAGGAAAAAATAATTATTGTTTTGCCCTCAACCGTCCAACCCTAAATCCTGAAAAATCAGGGTCGCAATTTTTTATTTTTTTGAATGATTTTTACAGATTTGTTCAAAAACTCAATGTTTTTCATTAATATTTTATTGAAAGACTAGTCTTTAATTGATGTCTAACAGGTATCCAGAAGTCAAAATTGACAAATGTCCCCTAATTGAAGAAGCATTATTTAATATTTGAGGGGATTTTTAATAACTGAAGGGTTAAAAAAAAAAAATCTGACCGTCCAACCCAAATTTCCCATTTTCCCACTTGAGGGCAACACAATGATATTTTTTTTTGCCTAATCATGATATTATCTTGCAATTCTTTTCAAGTAGGCCTACTTCACCCCCATCATCCCAGATTCCCCCATCCTAGAAAATGTGGGGCTGTAAGCTGGGTTTACATACATTTTTGTAGGAATTAACCTGTTGGTGCACTCTGGGGGTGGAACATGTAGCATGTTGGAATATTTCCAACCCTATACAACCCAGGGATTGCACTTCAACTAAATTATAGACTGTTCAAAATAACCAAAAATTACAAGTGCCATCATTTTCCCACATTCCACGGGATAGGTGGTGACGAAAGTACTCAAAACTCACTCAAAAAACACAGCGAGTTGGTGCTCATTGCTTTTTAATAGAAATGATGGACATCAAGATTGTGTTGAAATTGGGAATAGGCAGGCTGCTTTTGCCTGTATGGTCTGTCATTTTGTTCACTTTTCCTCCACGATTCTTCAATTTGTACACTCAAATGCGACGGAAATAAACCCATGTAGGTTTGTCACTTTGAGCATTTTTCTTGTGCAAATGACCTTAAAATACCTGTAAATTTTAAGATCTGTAAAATTTTTTCAATTTTGTTCACTTGTTCCATTCATAGTTTTTTTTCCAAAAAAAACACACCCAAGACACAAAAATCTAGGTCAGACAGGCCTGTAGAACAGGGTTTTTTTGTCACCTAAACCTAGCTGTAATTTCAGCTTAAGTATCAAGTTAATCAGTGATTCATATAATTAATTTGTAATTGATATACACAATAACAACTTTCAGTTTAAGCTTATTTACTAATTTTTTTTATTTTCTTTTATTGCTCAATTTTCACAGAAAAGAACATGGATGTTCAAGAGAAACTGGGCGAAGACATGTAGTTCCATTCATGAAGAGGGTTGGTGCTGGTGTACATTGTGACATTGTCATCGCATGATAACGACACGTCTGGACAAGGATGTTATACAACAATGTGCAAATCATGTTAAATTTGCTTTATTGCTTGGACTTTCTTTAACACAAACAATATGTTCCAGCTGGTGTTCCTGAGGTCAAAAGGGTTCAGACGATGCTCGAAGTTGAAATGGTCTCCAATTATATGTCCTTCTATGATAAATCAGAAAAATAATAGTTTGCACTATGTACATGTATCCCTATTGTGTCTGCCAGCACAGGTTCATCATCCCCAATTAGGTACCTGTCTGGTACACACAGAGTACCTACACATTACAATGCTGTACTGCAAAAGTCAAGTACCGATGGTGAACCTGTGCAGTATAGGATGTTTTGTTACCTTGGTAACACATCAAAAATTCAAAAAAGGACAATATTACACATCGAGTCTTATTGAGTTCTATAATTTAGTCAATTTGAAATTGATATTCTAAATTGGATAAGAAAGCACCCTAAATAATTAAAAGAACTATTCTCTTTGTCTGATTTCTTGCAAGAAGACCAATAAGGGCTGTGCAATAATTATCAGCCCGGGGATAAAATTTCGAACGGCTCGCCAAAAATCGCTTGCCCCCTCTCTCGGCTTGCCAAAAATTGCTTGCCCCCCAATTTTACCCTCCCGGCTCATAATTATTGCACAGCCCCTAATTTGAGATCATTTTCATCAAAATCAGAACAAATTTCATTTTCATTAGACTTATGACGTCACAATGTTTTGCTCATAACTCTATGAAGGTCTAAACAAATTGTTTGATTGGCATAACGTAAAAAAAAATTAGGGTAGGTCGGACAGTAATTTTTATTTAGCACACATTTTAAGCTGTAAATTGCGTATGATAAAGGTCTTGGAATTTTTTTAATTAATTAAAATTTCTTTGCAAAAAAAATAAGAAAAAAGTCTAGGGTCGGGCTTATTTCTAGGTCGGTCGGATTACGCCAATCAAACAATTTTTAGGCCTAACCGTACATCATAGGTATGTCAAAGTATACTTTTTCTGAATCTTTATTGCCAGAGGAGGATTACGATAGTGTAGGTTTTGAACAGGATTTGTGTAATTTTAAAATTGACCCTCAGTGGAAAGTTCAACGACCTGTTTCTTTTCTTATGACAAAAGCTTTCACCATCCAAATATGCAGTTCAAATTGATGTAGAATACACCCGAAGGGGCACTCAACTTTGGAAGTGACGGTATGTGCCTGTCAATAGGCCCCCTCTTTTGAAGTCGACTATACCCGATGACCCCCTTTTTTTAAAGTCATACCCGATGACCCCCCTTTTTTTTAGTTGCGGCTACCCAATGACCCCTTTTTTTTCTAGATTTTCTAGAAGAGCATCATCAAAATGCAACAAAATAATGCCGAAACTTTCAAATTTTGCTCCATTTTTCAAAATTATGCGAAACTTTCAAAATTTTGCTCCATTTTTCCAAAATTTTCAATTCGATGACCCTTTTTTGAAATCTTATACTCAATGACCCCTTTTTTCAAAATGTTATACCCCTTTTTTATTTTGTTTGTACCCAATGACCCCCTTTTTTACAATAACGCTTTGTTACCGATAGGCCCCTACTTCGCGACACCAGTAGGCATATACCCGTCACTTCTAAAGTTGAGTGCCCCCCCCCCCCCCGGGAATACACTATGCATGAAGAAAATTAAATATGTTATGAAAGTGTAACAAACCTCTGGTGAATCCTTACTTTGTCACACTCTGCATCACCACTTTGATCAATCATAAACAACCATATTCATATGGCCAGTTATTGGTAGCCATGGATAGTCGAGTTCAATACTGCAGGACTATTCCAAGCTGGAGAAAAGCTGTGCAATAACTTCAGAGTAACTCCACTATACAGTAGCTTGTGATGGAGTAGCTGTGGAGTAATTCTGAAGTTACGGCATGGAAGTTACCAGCTTGTAGCCCTGCAGTAACTCTGCTATCTATGGGCCACTAAAAAAACTTGGGTAGTACTACTGTCTGTTCAATTAGCTTAGATTCTTGTATTTTTAAGATATTTGAAAAAATAAAAATTTGTGGTCAAAGTCATCAAAAAAATGTGTTAGTATTGTTAGTGTGAGATGTATAGTTTCAGAGACATGTTTACTTTAAAGGGGCATTTCGTGATCCACATGCTCATCGCCCCACTTTTCTATGGTCCAACATCATTCCATAAACCATTTCACAATTCAGGGGCACACCCTAGTCATTCCACAAATAAAGTTCGCAACCAGGATCAGCCCCAGAGTTTAGTACGTTTTTCCACAAGAGCATACTAGCACCGCCAGGGTTTCGAATCCGCAGCCTCTCGTACCATAACAATTGAGCTAACTTGACTGCTCCAGACATAGTTGAAGTGGGAAGTGATTTTGGCAGACCTTTTTGACAATTGACCACCCTGGGGGTAGACATGATTATGGCACGATTGGCACCACCCCTAAGCTTACTGATCAATAAGCATACTCAGTGCTGCTGACAAGGGGGTTATGGGGCACACCGTCGACGCCCTATACGATAAATATAAATTTAATACTCCGTTGGTGAGCGACAGGCGAGTGGTAGTGAGCGACAGGTAGTGGTATTTCACTGAACGCAAGAAAAGGAGTTCTATCTGATTGGCTAGCAATCGATCGCTTAGGTCGCTCAGTAGTCAACTACAAACTCATGCATTCAATTCGATTGAAATCGATTATTCTATTATTGACGAAGATAAAGAGCGTGATAGTGTGTCAATAATGTACATTGTATTGCACCTGGTTTTACCAGCATTCCTTTATAAAATAATTTTCTCAAAGAGTTGAATATTATCAACATTTTTACAGCGGATTTCAAATGTTTTACATCAAAATTGCAGTTAAACATATCCACAGCAAAATACCGGTCCTCACTAATTAGTACATTTAATTTCCAGTTAGTACATTTAAACGAAACCTGTGATTTACGTGACAACAAATAAAATTTTCTTACAATAGAAATATCATATGGGATACTGATATGGTAGGTCGCAACCGCCTAACGTGGAGCTGCTACGCGTAGCTGACTTTTTGTTCTGCGTGGAGCCAAATTGACCAATCATGTTAGAGTTTTTCATTACTCGGAGTTAAAACTGACCAATCAAGCACGACTTACTCATTACGTGAAGCGAATTTAGTCATTAAGAATTTGCCAGACGAGCTTCACGTAGTTGCAAGATATCCTCGGTCACGATAGTTATGATTCAAAAAGTAATTTATGAAAAGTACGAACCGACTTATTATTAAGATGGACATGCACTCACAAGAAACTCATACAGTATTGTACACAACTATATAGCTAGGCAGAGTGGTGGTAAACCATGCACACAATTCTGCGATCTGCAGTGTATCGCCAGGAGCTGATTTGTACATCTTGGCTTGTGGCGTGGCCGAATTCGACCTTCAGCAAACCAGTTCGGATTTACTTTATATACTAGTAGTAGGCCATACATACTGTAGTTACGGTACTGCCCGTTTTCCTATACACAATACTCAGTGCGCTCACCATTGACGTGTGACCTAGTGTATGTTAGAAGTATTATGCCATTGCCTATATGACGTCACTGTGTAAAAAATAACCAGTCAATATTTAAAGTATTCTCTGAAATTCTAGAAAATATAGTTTTGTAACATTTCCTAAATTTTTAGCTAATTTAGGTGTTTGGAAATATTGGTACTTTTGTGTTTTAGGAAGGATATGTAAATGACAGATAACACCAAAAAATATGAACAAATTATTTCTAAACCGTGTTAAGTCTGCAAACCATTATGCTTCTCATTTTCAAGAACGCTGGTTAACAATAAGCAGACTATTGTCTCATTTCGTAAACAAAAGCCCAGACAATATTGTTACCTTGCGTTCGCTTTATAATCATTCACCCAACTGAAACTATAATACCAGCTCATTGTTCATTGCACAGGTAAAACAGACACAAGTGCAGTGTGTATTTAACCAGAGAAGATCTGATGTAACATAGTTGAGCTGTTTTCATTGAGTGTTATCTTGGTTTAATAGCTTTTAATGGGGTTTAAGTCCTTCAAAGGTCGTGGTGAATTCTACTGTAGACATGACTGCATCATGATTATTTTAAAGTCAACAACATTCAACAATATGATCACCGTGATAGTATGACAGTATCAGTACCGTGGGTGTCAGTGATCCTGGCCTGACACAGACAAACAAACAAACACGCCACACACATGGCACATGCATGCAAGGTAACATTGACTATACACTAATCAAACAATGGTATTGATCCTGTACAACTGTTTGTGGTTTATTTACATTCGATTCATTTAAAATCCACATATAGTAAACATTAATTTTGGCAAGAGTTTTCTCTCTCTGGAACGATGATGCATCAACTGGCTCCGCGTAATGAAAAGATCTAACATGATTGGTCAATTTAGCTCCGCGAAGCGAAAAGTAAGCTACACGTAGCAGCTCCACGTTGTGGCGGTTACGGCCAGCCATATACTGATCATGCGAAAATCGTAAAACATAGAATAGAAACAGTGTGGCCGGCTCTCAAAATCTCAAATTGTATGCATAGCCTGAGTCGCACGGCCTATCTCGAACAAAATAGCTCAAAATCACCATGCGTAGTTGTTGAAAAACGTGAGGATTTATCGTACTACCACGGCAATTTTTAACACGAAGATATAGGGATGATGACGGTGTGTGGGGGTGCCTGTAAAAAATAAAGAAAACATACCTTAATGGGCAAGGTTAATGGGGCCATACGGGACCGCTCACAAACATTTGTTAGGGGGGCCTGATGCAAAAAGGGGGGCCCTGAAATGTTTGAAAATTCCTGAAAAAAAATGACTATAAATTTTCCTAGAAAAATTGAGTTAAAATGCTTTTCTATGGGGTTGACCCATAATTTTCATGTCAAAAATGGGGGGGGGCCTGAAATTTTTGAGGTCTGTACAAAAAAATTTCGCGATGATTTTTTTTTTTTTTGCATCAGGCCCCCCTTACAAGTGCTTGTGAACGGTCCCTAAAAGCACAGAAATTGGCCCGGGCGTTCATTTTACCCCGCAGTGGCTCTCGGCAGCATGACTGGGCCTACTAGGCCTAACCCGCATGTAGGCCTACATCATGCATCATTTCATGAAAATCATTTTCATGAAAATATGTTGATGAAGGCCTACATGAGGCCTATCGCGCATGTAGGCCTACATCAACATCATTTCATGAAAATCATTTTCATTGAAATGATGTTGATGTAGGCCTACATGCGGGATAGGCCTAGTCATGCTGCCGAGAAATGCTTCAGTTTTCATCAGGGGTCAGTGTTTTCCTTAATCAATAAATCATTTTTAATATACTTTATTATTTATTTATTTATTGAAATTTAATTATGAAGGTTTTACGTATTCCCCATGTCCCTGCCATGCCGGGCTGCCATGAGATTCACAGCTAGCGTCCCGGGCGCGGGCTAGCGTGCAACGCCGGGGTGCAACGCGGGCCGTAGTTTCTTCATGATAAACAACAGCCTGCATTTTTAATGCTGTTCCGCCGTGTCGCGGGCGTGTATTTAAATGCCATAATATACTGGATCTAGCTCTGTAATATTTAGAGTTCAGTATATCATGCAGATATTTTTTTAATAATACTCAATCTCTATTTTGGCATAAAATGTACACATTTCTGTTCCATATACATGACTCTGGTTCCATACTGCTCTTCCTCGATTAGCTAGCCAGGTACGTGTCACATGTCATGTCATGCTGACTTGTTTGTAAACAAACCACCTCAGAAGGGGCTAGTTACAGATAGGCCGGCCTACCTGTGACGGATTTATATAATAGTATTAAAGTTCATACATTTCACTAGTGAAATGATTACCTAGCTGGGGGGTTTACACCCCCCAGCTAGGTATTGTAATCGTTTGGTTCTTCCGCTGGCAACAAACCACTGTAATCTTCCCGTTTTCTTCCGCTGGCAACAAAGTTAGTACGAGGAACCCATACCGTAGTAGCTCTGCACAATAGGTAGATAGATAGGGCATACAGATAAATGATGTGTCTGTTTTGCCCGTTATTTATCGTAGGGAGGCTATCCTCCTACGATACTTGAATTTGTATGTGGCCACGAGCTTCCTTCATTTTCAGTGAAATAGTGTGAGTGCTTGGGTACATGGTATTAGGTTTCGATAAATTGTGGTGTAGTAATTAATGGATATTGAATTGTTTTTTCTATTGCGATTTGTGTAGTGGAGCATGACAGGGTAGAAAAATGTGTTTTGGGAAGAGTTGATGATTTAATGAATGTGGTGTTAATGAATGTTTGGACTGGTTTTTGTGGAGTTTCAAGGGTTAATATTAATTGGAATTTGCAGTGGGAATTGTTAAAGTTTGTTTAGTTGAACTTGGCCAAATTGTTTGTTTTCAGTTGATGGAGATTAATGGAGAGTGTATTAACATGTGGATTGATGAGGTTGTGAATGCACAATGATCCCTTGGGAGTATTGAAGGGTGTTTACTAGAAGTGAAATACCAGTAGTGATTTTAGGAGTTGTAAGTGCAGCAAGTAATGTGATATTGATTGAATGCACTTGAACCGAGTTCAAGGTTGTAGGAGGTTGTAACCAAATAATATAGTTACTTTGAACTCAGAAAGTTTTGTAGATGACTTGTGTGATAGCTGCTGTAAGGTGAGTGGGTGCTGTTTGTGTTATTCTTAATTGTGCGTAATATGGGACGTTTGTTTTAAAGGAGCTGTTATATTAGTGGCAGGATTGGTGTGGCTGTTTTGTAATGAAGGGAGTGGTGTTCACACTAGCTAAGGGGTGTTCAGTTGTAAGTATGCGAAGGTACTTTCACACTAGCTGTATTGCGAGAGGGGGTATTTAACTCGAGTAAACTGGGTAGGGGAGAGCGGGGAGTGTTCGCCCTATTTTTTTCTAACCAGCCTAGCGATGTCAATTTTATGGTTAGGGATGACCTGATTAGCCCATGTGAAAGCCCTATGTCTTAGCTATATACGACCACAATCCCAGAACTATAGGCCTTACAATAGCAACAGGATAGAGCAAACAAAAAAGTTTTGCAAAGTGGCGAACTTGCCCCATATTGGGGCAGGTTCGCCCATATGGTGGGGTAAGTTCACCCTAATCACAAAAAAAGGTTTAAACATTGCGTAACAATAACATATTCCATGCAAACATTTAGCAAGAGTATGCAGGGCATTCATTCTCTTCTGGGGAGTCGCTAAATTTGTTGCAGGGGTCGGGTCAGGGTAAAATGTAGGGGTCCAAAGTGAGCTTAAACGTATCATGTTTACAACTTCGGGGAGATTATGGATTAGGACATAAACGGTGGTATGAGTAATACTGATATACCACATAACTTTAAAAAACATGCTTTTCAGTAGTTTTACCTTGTTTAATGGTATAATTATCAATATTTTGCATAATACGCTGATGGGGCAGGTCCGCCCTCCAGTTTGGGGCAAGTCCGCCCGGGGAAGATATAGGGCGAACATGCCCCATCCTCAAAAGGGCGAACGTGCCCCTTGTGCACATTTTTGGATTTTCTTTAGGGTATGCAAAATACAAATCGAATAAGGAGTTTATAACTGCATTAAATCTTTAACAAATCCCATATGTTCCAAATACAGATTTCCATTAAAACCATCTGTGTTTATGTATCAATGCTAATACAACATTATTAATGCAAGAAAAAATTACGTTTTGGTGTAATTTTTTTGTTTTGGCTGCAGTTCGATGAACACGTCCCTATATGTCGCGTAGATAATATGAGAAGTTTATAATGACCTATGTCACCTAATTTTGCCATCACCAAATTCCCCGATAGCCGTAGTGCTGAGAAACAAGGGGTGGGCGAACCTGCCCCTAGGGCGAACACTCCCCGCTCTCCCCTATTTATACCTCGAGTAAAAGTGCCCAGTTGTGGTAAGCGTGTGGTACTGTAGGCTTACCCCATTGACTCATTACAAAACGTTTGTTTAAGAGCTTTAAAGACAGATATTACTAGTACTTGAGGAGTATGTCACTAACCATTTGCTTGCCTCATCAGGGTATAGATAGTACCCGGGAGATAGTAAACCTTAGAGGAGAAGGCCCTGTAAGAATGGGTGACCATTGGGAGAGTCTGTTTAATATTCATCAGTAACACTAACATCAATCCCCATCGCACCAGTTCTTTTGCCCAATATTTCTGTACAATAATTGAATGACCTAGGTACAAAAACTCATATTCCAAAAGATGAGGTCAAATTTGAGCAATGATTGGTATTATGCTGGTGAACGATAGCCTTTACGGAGATGGTGTCACTGTACATACCCACAGATTATAGGGACTGTGGTATATATGAATATGAACTTGACCAGGTCAGTGACTTTCTCTGTCAAAACATATTATGGTATTGTTTCAGTGCGAAAGGGGAGATATCTGAACAAAATGATCATAGTGCAATTATCTTGATTGTATCAAACAGTCAAACGTCTTTTTGAAACCAGTTTTATGATGTAAGTTGATGTAACAACTTAACCTTTGTTTGAGATAAAGAGGTATTGCAACAATGTTAATATGTCTTCACATCCGAACTGGATAATATTGTGATGGATTTGGACAGATTTGTTGGGTGATTTGTGTTTGTAATTTTTGCTATTCGTGATGTGTATTTTGAGTTGTGTTGGTGGAAAAGGTAAGCTTCTGAACCAAGTTTGAACTGATGAATGCCAATGGAACAATGTAGTATGAATTGAGGGAATCATTCTAAAAATTGTCAATTGATCAGAATTTTCAGCAGTAGGCCTATTGATCAGAATGAAATGGGGGAAATGATAAGTACAATCAAGATCGCTAGTTCTTATTGACAGAACGAACTCATAAGAGTCATAAGTTCTGAATATTGGTGAAAATATCTCAGGTTTGGGCATATAGCCACAAAAAAATGGTATTTATAAACAAGCAACAAGTTAATAATAGGTCATCACTGGAGTGATTGGTTTCTGGCCCCCAAGTAAACCATATAATAACAAAGCTATTGTGGCACTCGACTGCCCATCTATATGCTTGTTCAGACGATCGCTTGTAAAGTCGCTTGTAACTACATTCAAATGTAAACTTGCATGTAGTGCCCGTCTAAACGCACTCGCATGTAGCTACATGTACATGCAAGCATTCAGAGTCTATGATGCAAGTTACAAGTGACGATTTTACATGTAAGATATCTTACATGTAACGAGCCCGGGGGGCACTCCCACTTTGGAGGTCACGCGTATGTAGGGCTGTTAAGACCCTATTTTTCAGCGTCGCTCTACCCAAAAACCCCATATTTTTTACGAACACATGTTCTGTCACCCGAAGGCCCTTATTTTTCCATTTGATCTGTCACCCAAAGACCCTTATTTTTCAATTTGAACAGCAATTTTCATTTATCACTGATTTTGTTACCTATTATTTGACAAAACAAAGAAATTTGAAGCCTTTTTGAACTAAAAATTTGATTTTTGAGGGTTTTTTGACACTGTTTCGGCACTCACCCAAAGGTTCCAAAAGTCATGTTCTCACCCAATGACCCCATATTGTTTACATTTTGCTCTCACCGAATGCCCCTTACTGCGAAAGTGCCAGCCCTACACCTATATCCATTTCATATTGAAGTGCCCCCCCCCCCTGGGTAGCGAAGTACATTCGAATGTAAGGCCAGTATGAACAAGACTTGCTTGTAAACTCGCATGTAAGCATGACCTTGATGACCCAATTCTATTCTGATTGTGCATAATCATGGCATAATTTACCAGTGAAGGTCACTCTTACTTTTGAGTTGGCTCATAGACCATGTTGGCTTACAAGTAAGTCCCGTGTGGACACAAACTCCCTTGCAGCCTATAGTCTCACTTCCCTGGCATAATTTAATTGCCGGCTTGCTTGTAAGTAGGCTACCGTCTAAACACACCTAATTTGCAGTTGGTGGTGCAATAGGAAAGGTTTTGGGAAGGATATCAGCCTTTGGTAGGGCATTAGGCACAACTAACCACCAACATCCTAACAACCAAGCCCCAACCCCACCTCATCCCCGCCCCCATCCAGAGTTACAACAGCCATCACAGAAAAAACCTACGATATATGTGGCTCGAGAGCCACAGCGGCTCTAGTTTAACCCTGTTCTCAAAATGCAATTATCATCTGTTCGTCATCCAAGCCCAGGGAATGTGTGTATGAGAGGATTGATGGCTAATATGATTTTGGAAGGGCTCAGTGGGAATTGAAAGGTTATTGCAAAAAACTTGAATAATAGTGACAGTGATTGGTGTACACTCTAAATTAGAAAGACTTGAAATATTAGTTGAGACTTGTAAATGTTTAAGTCTTTAAGATTTATTTTACGCGGGGTTTGATTTAAATTTTACTTTTGGGATCGGGAAATGAAAATCTATTTTTAAATCTTTCGAAAGACTTAAACATTAAACCAATCACAACGCGATGGTGCGTGCACGTGATCAAATCGAAACGTTTTCCTGGACTGCTCAGCCGCCATCTTTCTTTTGCGATTTTGTGTGGTGGCGAGCGAATGAATGAAGTGATATGGACGAATTTGTTTTGCAGAATGGCATCCCAAATGCTGTAATTGCCAATGTCAGTGACTATATGATCTTCCATGAAAAAGCTTACATTGTTGTGCACGAAGGGCCAATGTGAACATTATCTTCAATCGCCAAGGTAGTAGTCTGTGCTTCTGCTGTATAAGCTTACCTATACACATATATAATTTATAAATGGGTAAGCTTATTTCCATGAAGGATCACACTCGGCCACTGCAGTGACACTGGAATTATCATGGCACTGCAGACTATTGCTTGAACTTTATGAAAGAAGTAGTCCTGACTTGGTATTACTTCTGTGAATAGACGTATTACTTGATAAGAAGTCACACAGACTTGTAATTAATATCGATATTTAAATCCCCATAAAGATTTATATTATTTTGAAATAAATCCCAGATATGCTTAAAAGTAAATCTTAAAGGACTTGAATATTAAATCCAATGGACTTGCTGTCACTTGCATTTTTAATCTGTCAAGGATTTGACATTTTAAGTCTAAGGATAGTCTTATTTTTTAATCCAAAGGTTTTGTCACTGATTACAGTCCGCCTTGGATTTAAAAATTAAATCTTTAAACTTGAAAATAAGTCTTTGAAGTATTAACATTTCCTCTTTGTAAATTTAAACTTTTAATCTGAAAGTTTTATTTTTAAATCCCTGTGGGACTGAAATTGATAAAACTTTGTAAAGACTTATTTTAATCCTATATTGATTGGTCCTAACTACAGTCTTTGAAAGTTTTGTAAGTAAGTCTTTTGGATTTGAATTCAAATCCCTGTAATTTAGAGTGTATAGTAAGCAATAGTTAAAATAATGGCAGGTGAAAGCAAAGCTACCAGAGTGCCCTATTTTACATCTCTGTACAGAAAATATGTTAGTTTACAACCATTATTATAATAAATTATACCAGATATAGTACACTCTTAGGGGCATATACCAGTTCATCGACCCATTATGTGGGTCACTACTGCTCTGAGCGAAGACAATAAATAAAAAAAGGAACATTTCTGACCAAATTTATGGTCCCCAAGAATTGTCTGGTCAATTATCCTTTTATGATTGAAAGAAAAACACCACATTTTATAAACTCTTGTGATAAGAACAGGGTCACCAGTGAAATTGGTTTTGAAATAGAAACCAGATTTTGAAACATATAAGAGAGTGAGATTATTGGGATCTGCACAAGGACATTACTTTGTGAAATTTTTGTAACCAGTTTTAGTTCTGCTGTATTCTGTTCAAGTATCAGTATAGATGTAATCCCAAATCTGAAATGTTTTGAGTAAGGGATTCACGATATGTGAGCATTTGCTATTATAACTGTTTACATATTTAGTTGATGTCAACTTATTTGTATTTTCTGTGTTTTGTCATCTTGAATGAGCAACAAACAAGGTAAGAAAATTATATCGATTCGATTTCATTGTATTAATTTGGTAATTCTAATATTGGGTGGATGACTTAAATTTAGATTAGATCAATACGTGTCGATATTCATAAATATGTCAATTCAACAATTTAAAATGAGTGCTGTAAGTCCAACCATCATAATGTGTGCATCTTTTTACATCTTGTGGTTTAGATATAAAAATGTTTTAATTAATGCAGCTCCATTTCATATTCTGCTGTATGTATTGTACTGTAATTATTTCAACATTGCTCTGTACACTTAGGTTTTTACCTAGCTGGGGGTTTACAACCCCGAAGCTAGGTCCTGTTTTTCTATCCGATCCTTTCTTTCTTTCTTTCTTTCTTTCTTTAGGGGTGGTGCAATAATTATGTGTACCGGGGGGTGAATTCTCAAAATGATATACAAAAAATCGCTTGCCCCCCCCCTTTGGCCGTGCCAAAAAACCTTTGCCCCCCCCTTTCGATGTGCCAAAAAACCTTTGCCCCCCTTTTGATGTGCCAAAAATCTTTGCCCCCCCCTTACACATGCAAGAGTTTGGGGAACCCGAATTTAAAACCTTAAATTGTCTTAACATCTAATGCGAGAGCAGCGAGTAGGAAATTTTGCATATTTGAACGTGTTCGTAACGTTTTCCTACGCCTTTTTAGGGCGTAATATAGAAACGGTGCCCAAAATATATGTGCCAAAAATTGCTTGCCCCCCCCTTTCGACCTGCCAAAAATCGCTTGACCCCCTGTCGACCTGCCAAAAATGCTTGCCCCCCTTTTGGCCTGCCAAAAATCTTTGCCCCCCTATAATTCAGCCCCGGGGTACACACAATTATTGCACCACCCCTTGCCTAGCTGGGGTATTCTAATGCTATCCGATTCTGCTTTCTTCTTCTGGCAACAAAAACTAGGAAATTTCCCCGGGGGGGTCACTCCCATTGTGGCCTGTACACCATCCGCGTGGGTAGGCACGATACGCGCGTATCGCGTTTAGGGTGTCAAAAACATGAAAAATTGGAAAAAAGGGTAGCAAAATTGCAATTTCTAAATACGTGGAAATGAAATTTAGGGTATGAAATTTGATGTTAGGAATGAAATCCCTGTTTAGGGTGTCGTTTTAGCCAAGGGTTAAATCCTTGTTTAGGGTGCTTTTCAAAAGTTGATTATCGCGGATGGTGTACACTTGTACAGGCCACAATGGGAGTGACCCCCGGGGAAATTTCAAAATGCTTCTCCTCCAGGTTACACCCTACAATTACGTATCTTGCACATATGTATCAGCTATATCCAGTGCCCATAAGGTGCAAACAGAATTGGGGTCAAAGGTCATTAAGGGGACATTTCCGGTATATAACCAAATACCTTCGAAATGCTCCTTCTGCCACATATTACATAGCACAATGACGTCACTTACACATGTGCATCGGCTTTACCCAGTGTCCATAACTTGCACACGGAATTGGGGTCAAAGGTCATTAAAGACCCATTCATGGATCCCAGCGAAAGTGTTAAAATTTTTAATTGTTCATAAATTGCTTAAAAGGGAAGGATAAGTTATTCAAATTCAGGGTCAGGTCAAAGGTCATACAGAGGTCAAATTTTAGAAATGCTTTTCCTGGACAACTTTAAGGGGTACGGGCTCAAACTTGGTGACAACAAACTTAATGATCAAAGGAACATTTGAAACACTTTGCAGGGGTCAGGTCAAAGGTTAACTGGGGTCAAATCTTATAATTTCATTTTCTGGATATCTGTAAGGGGTACGGGGCTCAAACTCAGTGACAACAAATCTCATGACCATGGGGAACATTTTGCAATGGTCAGGTCAAAGGTCATGCAGAGGTCAAATTTATTTTTGAAATGCATTTCCTTGACATCTGTAAGGGGTACGGGGCTCAAACTATGTGACAACAAACTTACTGACCAGGGGAACACTTTGGAACACTGTGCAGGGATCAGGTCAAAGGTTATCTGGGGTCAAATCTTAGAATTATATTTTCTGGACATTTGTAAGGAGTACAAGACTCAAACTCGTGACAACAAACCTCATGACCAGGGGAACATTTTTGGAACATCTTTCAGGGGTCAGATACCTCCAAAATACTAACATGCCCCAGCTAGGTTTGTGGTCTATGACCACCATTTGCCTCTAGTTTCATTTCAAATTTAATGGAGTGGATGAGGTGGAAATATATCAACATAGACTTATTAATATATTGAATTCCGAGAAGTAAGAGAAAAATCATGGTAGAAAAACCGGTAAATTCAATTTTCCTTTAAAATACGAAATCGACCTATTGAGAAAGAAACTAAAGGTTCAGTGTATTTATCAAAGGCCGTTGTTTCATAATAAAATATTCCAATCAGTGGGATAACTTCAGAAAAAATGTAAAATTGTGATCAAAAAGGTGATTTTTATCTTATAATCAGTGTTGACATGATAAAATGTTGCATATTTTGAACCCTTTTGAATGAAGTGAATTTAATATTTTGAAGAGCCTAAGCAAGGAAAAATCATTTCTAACTTCTAGGAATAACGTTTTTAAACAAAAATAATATCGGGTTCAAGTAATTGGACACAAGAAATTGAAGCTTTAGAAGGAACTGTGACCAGGTGCGTCTTGTACGGTATGGCGAAAATGGTTGAAATTTCCCGCCATTTCCTGCTGTAAATGCCGTGCCCATGCGCGATCGCGTACAACTAAAATGTCATGCATAAACAGCGGTGTCACGTCCCCTCCCGCTTCCTTTTTTGAGGTTTCCTCAAATATATTTATATTTTTTGAAATGATTCAGTTATAACTTTTCAAAAAATATGTCTAGGAAGTTGGAATGCTTTCTATAGCCTTGTTAAGATACAAGAAACATTTTAGGAAGGTTTTGTGATCATTGGAGGGGGTGTAACTCTTAGAACAACAAAGGGCCTCCTCCTTTTTCAGCTTTTTTCCCCGGTCCCCGCACTCCGTGCATCCATGGGTATTCATGCTCGTCGAAAATTTCGCGAAATAGGGGGTGTTTTCAGATGAAGAAATGCGATTTGCGAAACACAAAAAAAAGGGGTGTTTTTTCAAACCACGTGTTCGCGAAATTGAAAAAAAAAGGGTATTTTCATGGAGCAGCCTACGTTTCTGTCAGAAAAGGGTTTGTTAGAAATATCGTGCGCGTTTTAGCGAAAATAGGGGTATTGTCGAAGGGCAAATAATTCGCGAAATCGCTAAAAAAAGGGGTGTTTTTCCCCTAAAAACTTCGCGAAATGAGATGCAAAAGGGGGTGTTTTTAAAGTTCACCGACAAGCATGAATAGGCCTACCTGCGGATGCACGGAGTGCGGGGACCGGGCTTTTTTCCAGGCATTATTGTATACGCCAAGTATGGGTATTTACACCAATTTTGCGATAAAAAATAGAAAATAAAAAGCCCCCTCGTCCTCCTTTTTTTCGAAAACCCGGACGTGAAACATGTTTTATTTTTTACTTGGCCTTATGTGTAGGCTTACCCCAGGGGCCCTGGGTGGTGAATTATAGGGGGGCAATGATTTTTGGCAGGCCAAAAGGGCGGGCAAGCTTTTTTGGCAGGTCGAAAGGGGGGGTCAATTGATTTTTGAAAATTTGGCACGTCGAAAAGGGGCGGGGCAAGCAATTTTTGGCACAGATATAGAAGGTGTAGGAAAATGTTACGAACACGTTCAAATTAGGTATTATGCAAAATTTTCTAGCTTTTTCTGCTCGCTACGCTCGCATTTAGGCCTAAATTCAGGTTCCCCAAAATCTTGCCATAGGGGGGCAAAGATTTTTTGGCATATCAAAAGGGGGGACAAAGGTTTTTGGCACGTCAACTTAGAGGGGGGAAAAATGAGGCGGGGGGGGGACCAGGGCCTACACATAATTTATTGCACCACCCCTAGGCCTATACTAGTGGCCATAGGCAGGCGCGGATTCAGGGAGGCCCGGTGGCCTCCCCCAAAAAAAAAAAAAAAAAAAGCCTGGAGAAGAGAAAGAGGAAAAAGAGGAGAGAAAAAGGAGAAAAGGAAAAGGGAAAAAGTTAAATTGCACGTAGGCCTAAGGTTATTAATTATTTTAAACTGTTTTGATTTGGTAGTTCACAGCATCTTACGAATGGTAGGCCTAGTGAGCTTTGGCAAAAACTGCATTGTTCAATTCATAGCAAGCGTGTAGAAGAATTAAAATATCACTACTTTTATAGGCGCTGCGGTTCTTGAGTTACGTTGTAAAGAGGGCTGAAACAACAACACTTTTGTAAAACGTACATAACTCATTAACAACAATAAATTAAACAAGTTTGCAAAGTAGGCCTATACGATTTGTAGAATAAACTTTTGCAAAACATCAAGGTGCTAATTTCCAATTCAGCGTCCCATTGAAACACACGTGAAAACACGTCTTTTCTTTGCGCGATTTTAGGCCTTTTCGGCAACAAATTGACTACAAAAGTACTATCAATCGATTGCAAATCGATGAAAATTTAATATATGTTTCAATGTACGGGTACCGGTAGTCTTGTGATTAATTTTCGAGATATGGGAGCTCAAACAGCACCATGACCTTTTTCGACCCCATCTATACCCTGAAAACCCGTTTCTGGCCATTTTTAAATCCGCGGGCCCACTTTATTCAAAAATTGTGTTTTGTAACTTTTTGGGCGATCCAAGTTTATGTATAGGTCTCAATCTTTTATTTAAGCTATAACATGCTTCTCTTTTTGATTACAAATCCACAGAGAGGCCCAAACTACCTCAAAAATGATTCTGTTTTTACCGGAACTCATTAAGGTTACACAATAATATCGTTTTTGCTGAACCATGAAATGCTCTCAGCCTATATGAGTGTATGTTACTAGCTTCCTAGCTAACTGACTAACCATTTGGTCTTAAATGGACATATCTCTAAATGCCACGAAGGTATGACCCCATGAGGGGTGTCATATGAAAGAGGAAAACATAAAGAATATAATAAAGTACCGGTACTAAAAATATTTCCAAACGTCAGAGGTCATCCAGGGGTCACAGGGGTCAAAAAGGTCATTTTAACCGAAAATGCTCCGATTGAGCTTAAATTTAAATGCAATGATCCTTATGACATTCTTAACATTTAAACAATATTTTAAAATTCATTTAAGGTCATTAAGGGGTCATAAAGGGGTCAAAGGTCAAGTTTTTCAAAATGCTCCAATTGAGCTGAAATTTATATGCAATGATCCTTACGACATTCTAAACATTTTAAAAACATTTAAATATTCATTTAAGGTCATTAAGGGGTCAAAGGTCAAGTTTTCCAAATGCTCCGATTGAGCTGAAATTTAAACGCAATGATCCTCAATGACATTCTAAACATGTTGAAAATATTTTAAAATTCATTAATGGTCATTAAGGGCCATTACAGACTCCGGGTGACAGTGGTATAGGCCTACCACAACATATACTGTCGAAGCCACATGGTTCAGCTATGGTGCGGTTATCGCTCTAGTTTTCACAAAGCTGCATAAAGGGGACAATATTTGATATTATATGTAATTTTGAAGACAATCCATATCCAAAACCAATAGGGTTACCCCCCTTTAAGGAATCGGATAGCAACATAATTTTGCAAAGTATTTTTATGGGACCTGAGATCAAATAAGTTAGATTTTATGAAATTCACGATATAATACAAATTTTAAGGCAAATTATTAAAATTTCATATTATTTATATTTTTAAAATTTAACAGTCCTCGAAGTAAACTTTATAAATCTAACTAATGATATGTAATCAAACTGTATGTAGCTGGGATAAAAGCCGAAAATTTTGACATTTCATATATTAAACATAATAAACATTTTTTTTCAAAAATATCTATATACATCTTTTTAGTGTTTTGAGGACGAAATATTTTCAATACGAAAGGTCAAAATTTTCATATAATGGACGGCTGTTCATCCCAACTTCATAGTGCATATCGTTCGATTTATACAATTTACTTTGAGGACTGTTAAATTTAAAAAAAAAAAAAAACCTTTTTGGTATTTTGCCATAAAGTGTGTATTATATCGCGAATTTGTTTACTAACTGCTCCTGTTTACTCTAGGTCCCGCTAGTTTTGAATAAAATAAACACGATAAACACACTATCTGTGATCATCTTGTGACTCCCTACATTTTGGTCATCAAAAGTATTATACCCCCCCCCGTATTTTTCTTTCCGAAAATGTATGACCCCCCTGTATATCCCCCCTTCCGAAGAAAATGATAGCCCCTAAGGGGTATATGGGGTTCAAACTCAGTGACAACCAACCTCACAACCAGGGGAACATTTTGCAGGGGTCAGGTCAAAGATCATGCAGAGGTCAAATCTTAGAAATGCTGCATTTTCTGGCCATATGTAAGGGGTACGGGACTCAAACTCAGTGACAATAAACTTGATGACAAGAGTAACATTTTGGAATATTTTGCAGGGATCAGGTCAAAGGTCAGCTGGGGTCAAATCTTCGAATTTCAATATCTGGACATCTGTAAGGGGTACGGGCTCAATCTCGGCGACAACCTCATGACCAGGGGAACATGTTGGAATATTTTGCAGGGGTCAGGTCAAAAGACATCATTCTGGGGCCAAATCTTAGAATTGCGTTATCTGTAGGGGCGTAACCAGACCTGACCTTCCAGGGGGGAAAGATTGAATAATGTCCCAATTTTTGACCAAAAGTTGTATTATTTATGTGCGAGCGGCTTGCCGCGAAGCGATAAACGGGTGGGGTCCAGGGGCCCGCCTTAGGGCCCCTGGTGGGCTCAAGCTCATGGTTTTTGGCATATTAGAAGCTAAAAAATCAGTGTTCAGAGTACAAAATTTCACAATGAAAGTAGTATAGACCTTCTTCCCCTTTCTTTCCCTTTTCTCTTCTCCCTTCCCTTTTCTCTTCCCCTTTTTCTTCCCTCTTTTTCTTTTCTTCTTTCCCTTTCTCTTCTTCCCTCTTTTTCCCCTTTTTCTCTTTTCCTTCCCTTTCTTCTTCCCTCTTTTCTCTCCTTCCCCTTTTCCCCTTCCCAATTTTTTGCTCTTCTTCCCAGTTTTTTTGTGTCCAGGGGGCGGCTTCCCCCCCCCCCCCCCCACTGGTTACGCCACTGGTTATCTGGACATCTGTAAGAGGTACAGAGCTCAACACTCGGTGACAACTAATGACCAGGGGGGAATTATGGAACATCTTGCAGGGGTCAGGTCAAAGGTCATCTGGGGTCAAATCTTAGAATTGCATTTTCTGGACATCTGTAAGGAGTACAGGACTCAAAACTCGGTGACAACAAACCTAATGACCAGGGGAACATTTTTGGAACATTTTGCAGGGGTCAGATACCTCCACAACACCAACATGCCCCAGCTAGGTTTGTGGTCTATGACCACCATTTGCCACTAGTTATTATTATTATTTGCCTTAGCGCAGGGGTGCTTGTTAAAAGGGCATTTCGTGATCCACAGCCTCATCCCCCCACTTTTCTCCAAAAAAAGTTGAGATTCTTATATCACTGGAAACCTCTGGCTACATAATGTTCATGTACAAAATATTTCTTGCAGATTAATTCATTTAGCAAAGATATCGTGAAATTTGAATTTCGTTCTGGTGCACCACACAGTGTCATCGCCCCGATATCTTCATGGTAGAAATCGCCATGGTAGGTTGAATCCACAGCCACCCATGGCCATTTTATTCAGACCTTATGAGATGCATAATTAGCCAAGTGACCTGACTAAGGCTACTGACAATAGCCGGGGTAATTGATTTCTCGCTGTGTGAGTAAGCTTGTATACGACACTGCGGTCAATGGTCATACTGCCTCCACTTGAGTAGTGAGTGCAGCTATAGCCTGCGCGCTGTAGTCCATACAGGACCAACGCAATATAAAATTAGAGTTTAAGTCAGATTTTGAGTTCAAAGCGCACGGCCTTTTTTCAAAGCGCACGCTAACGACTATCATATCTATTCAACACGTATTTTCAAGTGTATGAGACCACATCTGGTTTCTTGAGACGAAATCATTTACGGGAGATATTCATCATTTTCTAACCCGGTATCCGAAGATTTTCGTCTGATAGCCTATCAAAATCGTGCATAGCAATTCACGTGTATCGATCCCGTGTATTCATTTTAGTGTCTCTGCTGCACCATTAGCCAGGCGATGTCGGTGTGCACCAGAACGAAATTACAACGCATTGTCTATTGAGCAGTGTAATACACATAGGCCTAATCATGCATAACTCGCGAACGCAAAATCGGAATCAACTGAAATTTTGGGAATATGTTTTTTTCGTGGATATCTACTGAAAAATGTCATAAAAAGAGGATGCTAATCACGAAATACTCCTTTAAAAGGGCATTTCGTGATCAGTCCACAGCATCATCCCCCACCCCCTTTGAGGGGGTCTGTGAACTAAAATTGAGCCAAATTATAAGCTTTGGAGCTAAAAAATTCAAATTTTTCCAAATTTGAGCTCAAGAGCTGAAATTTTCAGAGTTTGAGGCTCAATGAACTGGAGCATGATGCAAATGAGGGTCTTGAAGAATTGCCGGAGAGCCTGAAAAAGGGACCCTTGACCGCCGCACATACCCGTACCATCTTTACATGTGAGTGCCCCCACCCCACGATTTTTTTATATCACTGCCCAGTAAACACAAAAACGTTTTAAAAACGTTTTAAATAAGTTATATTTTGGCTTTTGGTTAAGGTAAAAACGTTTTAATAACATTAAAATGTCGGGTTATATAAAGGTCATGATAACGTTTTAAAACGTTTTGTATGAAAACACACTACAACAATATTTTTAAATGTTTTCAAAAAATGTTATTATAAACTATTTTTGCAAACATTTTGCCAAATATTGTGTCAATACTTAAATAACATTATGTTAAAATATTTGAACCCAGCAAACACAAAATGTTCTTAAAATGTTTTTTCAAAACCTTTTAATAACATTTAAATGTCGGGTTATATAAAGGTCATGATAACGTTCTTAAAACGTTATTGAAAATATTTTGGGCAAACATTTTTCGCAAAACATTTTTTTAACCCCAAAATAACATTCTGTTTAGAATGTTTTGTATCAAGTTTTCAAGAATGTTTTTGGAATGTTATTAAAACGTTTTTATACCCTTTATATAACCCGACATTTAAACGTTTTCTGTAAAACATTTGTGTTTGCTGAGCAGTAGATTATCAAAAAATGTTTTTTAATGTTATGAAAACGTTTTATACTCTTAATATACCCTTTATATAACCCGACATTTAAACATTTTCTGACAACCTTTTATAACCTTTTGCGAATGATGTCGAAAACGTTTTGTGTTTGCTGGGTGGAAACCTCTGGTAACATGTTTTACAAATTTTGCAGATTAATTCGTTTAGCAAAGATATCGCGATATTTGAATTTCGTTCTGGTATACCAGAACGAAATTACAACACATTGTCTACGGAATAGTGTAATTCACATAATCATACATAACTCGCAAACGCAAAATGGGAATGAACTGAAATTTTGGGAATAAGCTTTTTTTGTGAATATCTACTGAAAATGTCATAAAAAGAGGATGCTAGGATCACGATGTACGATTTCCTTCAAATTTGTCATTATATACTCAAAATGCTGAAATAATACAAGTAATAATGATCGGGAATGATTTCCATTTTGAGCTGAAATAACGGGGTAACGTGAAAGAAACACTGCTTGTTATTTTGGCCGTTTAACACGCAGTTCTCAGTGGGCGAACATAAAGTCATAATTTCTTGAATTATGACTTTATGTCGAACTTTGCTCTGTTTACCTACAAACACAACAAATTTGGCTGATTCCATTTAGGTGCAAGTTGGGACATGTGTAAACATTACAAATATGCCAAAAAATCTGGTTTGAAAAAAATTAACCAAATTCATATTATAAGATCGTACATTATGACTTTAAAGTGGAAGCCCCACTTTTGGTTAGGTTCCTTAGGGAATTAGTCAAGGTTAAAATTTATCTATGTAAATTCTATTCTGTCTGTCATCAAAATAACAGGTGTAAGTCAGTTCTTCTGTGGAGAACTGGCCAAGCGGGGCTTCCTCCCGGGGGGGGGCACTCCCACTTTGGAGGTGACGCGTATGTAGGGCTGTTAAGACCCCTTTTCAGCGTCGCTCTCACCCAAAGACCCCATATTTTTTTACGAACACATGTTCTGTCACCCAAAGACCCCTTATTTTTCCATTTGATCTGTCACCCAAAGACCCTTACTTTTCAATTTGAACAGCAACTTTCATTTATCACTGATTTTTGTTACCTCGATTTTCGAGGTTTTTTGACGCTGTTTTTTGTCATGTTCTCACCCAATCACCCCATATTTTTTACATTTTGCTCTCACCGAATGCCAAAAATCATGCTCTCACCCAATGACCCCATAATTTTTACATTTTGCTCTCACCGAATGCCCCTTAGTGCGAAAGTGCCAGCCCTACACCTATATCCATTTCAAATTGAAGTCCCCCCCCCCCCGGGGGCTTCCTGTTTAAGTCGCTGATGGTCAAGCACGACAAGTAATTATACAGTCTCACACGAGTTGTGGTTTCTTACGCATGTGTCTTAAAGAGTTAACAACACATCTGAATTTATTCATAAAGTGTTACACAAGTTCAACATTTGATGGCAAAACATAATCCATAATAATAGAAGTGTCCAACTCGCCAAGGGGCGTAGCAAGAGCATCAGAGTTCATCAGGGGCCCTTGGACAAGGAGCAATACGGGCCCTTTTAACCAGAACGGGATTAACCTTTGGGGGGGCTTGGTAGGCCAACTCACCTGCCGAGGAAGACATGTGCAATCAAGTCAGTGCCCAAGGCCAAATAAAAAAGAAAGTAGGCCTATGTCTCAGACACATTTGGTAAAAAAGCTAAGTGCTATGCGGTTTTTTTTTATTTTTTTAAGAATATGAGCTATGCGATATGCGATATTTTTATTTATTTAGTTTTTACAGTCAAGGCACAATATTTGGGTTTTTTTACATTCAAATACAGAAACATAGTAAATATACGCGTATGTCGTATACACAATGAATAGAATATTCTTACAGGATCTTCTTCTTACACAGCCGTGACGTTAGTCACGTTATTTTGGGGTCAAAGGTCATTAGGGGTCACAACACGGCTGTGTTCGTGGGTTAGACCACAGCTAAGTCTAGTTCTTTCTTCTTCTGTCGACCATTACATTTGCTCTAGCACTGACATGCATGCACCGATTTTGACCTAACATGGTCACAATCATCAATGACCATGCCCCTACATGTCACATAAAATTCGTGGGGTCAAAGGTCAAGAAGGAGTCACAGAGGTCAAAAACGTGATATCAACTCAAAATGCTACTTCTCCCACAATTTTCGTAGGACAGTAACGCCACTTGCACACATGAATTGTTATTACCCAATGTCTATAAATCATACACAGATTTGAGGTCAAAGGTCATTAAGGGGTCATTTCCGGTATAAAACCAAATTCCTTCCAAAAATTTTATTAGCTAAGAAAAACATAGGAGTGACCTAATGTATATGTGGTATTTTTTTGTTTGAGGTCAAAGGTCATTAAGGGGTCACTTCCGGTATAAAACGAAATACCTTCAAAATTCTACTTCTCCCACAAATTTCGTAGGACAGTAACGCCACTCGCACACATGAATTGTTATTACCCAATGTCTATAAATCATACACAGATTTGAGGTCAAAGGTCATTAAGGGGTCATTTCCGGTATAAAACCAAATTCCTTCAAAAAAATTTATTAGCTAAGAAAAACAGGAGAGTGACGGTATGTGCACATGTGAATTATGTTAACCTAATGTATATGTGGTATTTTTTTGTTTGAGGTCAAAGGTCATTAAGGGGTCACTTCCGGTATAAAACGAAATACCTTCAAAATGCTACTTCTCCCACAAATTACATAGGACGATGACGCAACTTGCACACATGCATTGCTATTACCCAGTGTCTATGAATCATGTGACCCCTCGGCACAACTGAGCCCTGAAGTCGCCAATCATCATTTTTGAGATATTCAACCAAAATATGCTGCTTGAAATTAGCTTTAAAATGATGTATATCATGTCTATAGTACTTGACATTTTAGTGGTGAAAAATCAATAAAACAGTCAATAAATCCTTTGTTTCCTATTGTTTATTGTTAAGTTCGATGGAGCATATCTCAATAGTGGCACTGGCGACATCCGGGCTCAGTTGTGCCGAGGGTCACATATACAGATTTGAGGTCAAAGGTCATTAAGGGGTCACTTCCGGTATAAAACCAAATTCCTTCAAAAAATTTTATAAGCTAAGAAAAACAGGAGAGTGACGGTATGTTCACACATGAATTGTGTCTATCCAATGTATATGTGGTATTTTTTTGTTTGAGGTCAAAGGCCATTAAGGGGTCACTTCCGGTATAAAACTAAATAGCTTCAAAATACTTGGTCACAAAGATCATTGACCATGCCCCTACATGTCACATGAAACTTGTGGGGTCAAAGGTCACGCAGGGGTCACAGGGGTCAAAAACGTGATTTCAACTCAAAATGCTACTTCTCCCACAAATTTCACAGGACAGTAACGCCACTTGCACACATGCATTGTTATTACCCAGTGTCTATAAATCATACACAGATTTGAGGTCAAAGGTCATTAAGGGGTCGTTTCCGGTATAAAACCAAATTCCTTTAAAAAATTTTATTAGCTAAGAAAAACATAGGAGAGTGACGGTATGTGCACACATGAATTATGTTTACCTAATGTATATGTGGTATTTTTTTTTATTTGGGTCAAAGGTCATTAAGGGATCTCTTCCGGTTCCTGACAAAAAAACATTTAAATTGTCCCTTCTGTCACAAATGACATTGCAGAGTGATAATATGTGCACACATGCATTGACATAAGGCAATGCCTGTGGGGTTTTCGTAGATTTTGGGGTCAAAGCTCATTACGGGATGACGACACGGCTGTGTTCGTGGTCTTAGACCACAGCTAAGTCTAGTTACACAGCCGTGACGTTAGTCACGGCTGTGTCTTTTTTCTTACAGGATCTTCTTCTTTCTTCTTCTTCTGCCGACCATTACATTTGCTCTAGCATTTACATGCATTCATCGATTTTGACCTAACTTGGTCACTATCATCACTGACCAGGCCCCTACATGTCACATGAATTTCGTGGGGTCAAAGGTCACGTAGGGGTCACAGGGGTCAAGAACGTGATTTCAACTCAAAATGCTACTTCTCCCACAAATTTCGTAGGACAGTTACGCCACTTGCACACATGCATTGTTATTACCCAGTGTGTATAAATCATACACGGATTTGAGGTCAAAGGTCATTAAGGGGTCACTTCCGGTAAAAAACCAAATTCCTTCAAAAAATTTTATTAGCTAAGAAAAACATAGGAAAGTGACGGTATGTGTACATATGAATTATGCTAACCTAATGTATATGTGGTATTTTTTTTGAGGTCAAAGGTCATTAAGGGTTCACTTCCGGTATAAAACGAAATACCTTCAAAATGCTACTTCTCCCACAAATTACATAGGACGGTGACGCTTAACTTGCACACATGCATTGCTATTACCCAGTGGCTATGAATCATACACAGATTTGAGGTCAAAGGTCATTAAGGGGTCACTTCCGGTATAAAACCAAATTCCTTCAAAAAATTTATAAGCTAAGAAAAACATAGGAGAGTGACGGTATGTGCACACATGAATTATGTTTACCTTATGTATATATGGTATTTTTTTTGTTTGAGGTCAAAGGTCATTAAGGGGTCACTTCCGGTATAAAACGAAAACCTTCAACATTTTTTATTTGCTAAGAAAAACATAGGACAGTAACGGTATGTTCACACATGAATTGTGGTTACCCAATTCATATGTGGTATTTTTTTATTTGGGCTCAAATGTCATTAAGGGGTCACTTCCGGTCTAAGACGAAAAACCTTCAAAATTCCCCTTCTGCCACAAGTAACATAGCAAAGTGGTGCCACGTGCACCCATGCATTGACATTAGCCAATGTCTATGGGCGTTTTCATATTTTTTGGGGTCAAAGGTCATATAGGGGTTATAACACGGCTGTGTTCGTGGGTTAGACCACAGCTAAGTCTAGTTTCTTCTTCTTTCTTCTGCCGACCATTACATTTGCTCTAGCATTTACATGCATTTATCGATTTTGACCTAACTTAGTCACTATCATCACTGACCAGGCCCCTACATGTCACATGAATTTCGTGGAGTCAAAGGTCACTTAGGGGTCACAGGAGTCAAAAACGTGATTTCAACTCAAAATGCTACTTCTCCCACAAATTTCGTAGGACAATAACGCCACTTGCACACATGCATTGTTATTACTCAGTGTCTATAAATCATACACGGATTTGAGGTCAAAGGTCATTAAGGGGTCACTTCCGGTAAAAACCAAATTCCTTCAAAAAATTTTATTAGCTAAGAAAAACATAGGAGAGTGACGGTATGTGTACATATGAATTATGCTAACCTAATGTATATGTGGTATTTTTTGTTTGAGGTCAAAGGTCATTAAGGGTTCACTTCCGGTATAAAACGAAATACCTTCAAAATGCTACTTCTCCCACAAATTACATAGGACGGTGACACAACTTGCACACATGCATTGTTATTACCCAGTGGCTATGAATCATACACGGATTTGAGGTCAAAGGTCATTAAGGGGTCACTTCCGGTATAAAACCAAATTCCTTCAAAAAATGTTATAAGCTAAGAAAAACATAGGAGAGTGACGGTATGTGCACACATGAATTATGTTTACCTTATGTATATATGGTATTTTTTTTTTTTTGAGGTCAAAGGTCATTAAGGGGTCACTTTCGGTATAAAACGAAAAACCTTCAACATTTTTTATTTGCTAAGAAAAACATAGGACAGTAACGGTATGTTCACACATGAATTGTGGTTACCCAATTCATATGTGGCATTTTTTTATTTGGGGTCAAAGGTCATTAAGGGGTCACTTCCGGTCTGAGACGAAAAACCTTCAAAATTCCCCTTCTGCCACAAGTAACATAGCAAAATGGTGCCACGTGCACCCATGCATTGACATTAGCCAATGTCTATGGGCGTTTTCATATATTTTGGGGTCAAAGGTCATATAGGGGTTATAACACGGCTGTGTTCGTGGGTTAGACCACAGCTAAGTCTAGTTCTTCTTTCTTTCTTCTGTCGACCTTTACATTTGCTCTAGCACTGACATCCGTGCACCGATTTTGACCTAACTTGGTCACAATCATCACTGACCATGCCCCTACATGTCAAAGGTCACGTAGGGGTCACAGAGGTCAAAACGTGATTTCAACTCAAAATGCTACTTCTCCCACAAATTTCGCAGGACAGTAACGCCACTTGCACACATGCATTGTTATTACCCAGTGCCTATAAATCATACACAGAATTGAGGTCAAAGGTCATTAAGGGGTCACTTCCGGTATAAAATCAAATTCCTTCAAAAAGTTTTATTGGCAAAGAAAAACATAGGAGATTGACGATATGTGCACACATGAATTATGTTAACCTAATGTATATGTGGTATTTTTTTTATTTGGGGTGAAAGGTCCTAAAGGGTCACTTCCGGTATAAAACGAAATAGCTTCAAAATGCTACTTCTCCCACAGATTACGTAGGACGGTGAAGCAACTTGCACACATACATTGTTATTACCCAGTGTCTATGAATCATAAACAGATTTGAGGTCAAAGGTCATTAAGAGGTCACTTCCGGTATAAAACCAAATTCCTTCAAAAAAATTTATTAGCTAAGAAAAACATAGGAGGATGACGGTATGTGCACACAAATTAAATTTACCTAATGTATATGAGGTATTTTTTGATTGGGGTCAAAGGTCATTAAGGGGTCACTTCCGGTCCAAGACGAAAAACATTCAAAATGTCCCTTCTGTCACAAATAACATGGCAGAGTGATACTTTGTGCACACATGCATTGACACAAGCCAATGCTTATGGATTTTTCGTAGATTTTGGGGTCAAAGGTCCTTTAGGGGTCACAACACGGCTGTGTTCGTGGTCTTAGACCACAGCTAAGTCTAGTTTTATTTGTCTCTAACAATGATTGCGAAATGTGCACAAAAAACAACAACCAAACTGCAAAAAAAAGACAACATTTGATCGCTATACGATTTTGAGAAAATGAATATAGGGCAAAAAAAATTACGGCCAACGTGTAGGCTAAGCGCTAAATTGGATTTCACATAGCAATGCGCGCGGGTGTCTGAGACATACATTTTTTTTCTTCTTGGACTAAGTTTTGGTTTACGTATAATGCGGATTCATTAAAATACAGATGAGGACTAACATAATTTGTTCCGATGTTACTACATTTGCGAGCAAAGCACGCAAAAAAATCAATTTCAGACTATTTTAGCCCCAAATCAACATGAATTTTGCTCTTTGAAATTTTACTATTTTGGCCAAAAAACATTCTGTTATTGGGGTTAAGCCTAAAAGAAAGATGCATATGGCAATTTTGGGGTCCCCAAATTTTGGGGGCCCTGAACCCTGGCCCAATGGTAAATCTGGCCCTGCTTTTAACATCTCCATCATCAGCCCTACTTGGTGTTCACTTTAGTGCTTGGGTCCCCTGAACCCTCAGGCCCATGGACTTACTCCGCCCTGTCCCCCGCTTGCTATGCCCCTGTAAATTAAAGTTGCACATGGTATTATTTCCTTAATGCATTGCAATGGTTAAAAATCATGATGTAGGTCTCAATAAGGGGCTGTGCAATAATTATGAGCCCTGGCGGGAGGGTAAAATTGGGGGGGCAAGAAATTTTTGGCAAGCCAAAAGGGGGGGCAAGCAATTTTTGGCAAGCCGAGAGGGGGGGCAAGCGATTTTTGGCACGCATTCACGGGGCGCCTTTTTAATAAAACGCTCTAAAAGGGCTTAGGAAAACGGTACGGAAACACTTATTTGCAAATTTTCCTGCTCGCTGCGCTCGCAACATACATCTAGACCATTTAAGGTTTCCAATTTGGGAACCCAAAAATTTGGCATGTTCAAGGGGGGGTCAAAGAATTTTTGGCGGGCCGAGGGGGGGGGCAAGCGATTTTTGGCAGGCCGAGAGGGGGGATAAGCGATTTTTGGCGAGCCGTTCGGAAAATTTTACCCCCCCCGAGCTCATAATTATTGCACAGCCCCTAATATGTATATAGTTTGAAGCACAAGTTTGTTACATTTTTGTCAAATTTCGATATTACAGTAATTTTTCTACATTTTACCTACAAATTGTGTATTTTATCATATCAAAATATGAAAAACTTAAGAAATCTGATGCAGTACACAGGGTCATTTCGGTCACCAAAGCATTATAAACAGGTTCGGATTGTAATAAGGTTCACAAGGTAAATTTTTCAGTCGAAACATTTCTGACAATACTCACACTGAAAGGGTTTTTCTTTGGTGTGAATTCTAATTAGCGCATAAGGACACTTCTTTGGATAAAACATTTTTGACAGTAATCACACTGATATGGTTATTTATTGCTGTGGTTAGTGCTGATGGTTTTTTATTGCTGTGAGTAGTACTGATATGGTATGTGAGACCAGATCTTTGAACACAGGATTTCTGACAAAATTCACACTGAAAGAGTTGGCCTCCTTGATGTGAGTCCTGATATGGTTCACATTTCTGGCAGTACTCACGACTGAAAGAGAATTCGATCCTTTTTCAGTAAGAGTTCTAATGTGGGAGGTAAGAGAATGATTTTCGGCAAAACATTTCTGACTACTCGCACTGATATAGTTTCTCTTTGGTGTGAGTTCTAATTTTGTCCAAAGGACACGTGTTTGGGTAAATAATTTTGACAGTACTCACACTGAAAGTGTTTCACTTTGGTGTGAGTTCTCATGTAACTTTACAACTCAGTTTTCTGTATACAACATTTCTGGCAATACTCGCACTGATAAGGTTACTCCTTGGTGCGAGTTTGCCAATTGCCGTTTTAGAGCAAAATAGTTCTGACAGTATTCACACTGAAAGGGTTTCTCTTTGGTGCGAGTTCTCATATGGCTTTGCAAATGACTATTCTGTACACATTTCTGACAGTACTCACTCATATAGGGTTTCTCCTTGGTGTGAATTCTAAAATGGTCCACAAGGTACACATTTCACCTTTGGCCCATGACTCACCTCTGAACTCAAAAACCGCCTACTTGAGATTAATCTATACTTGTTTCGTTCCAAAATCGTTCATCACCAATTCATTTCACCTTTGGCCCATGACTCACCTCTGAACTTAAAAACCACCTACTTGAGATTAATCTATACTTGTTTGGCTCCAAAATGGAAGGACATGGACAGCACACATATGCATAGCATTTCAATAGCCTCCTTGACCAATTCATGGCAGGGAGTACAAAATCATATCTGATGATATTCACCCAGGTGCTACTTCTTTGGTGCAAGTTCTGATGTAGCATGTGATACCATATTTGGAAGCAAACATTTTCAACAATACTAACTTTGATAGTGCGTATGTTTCTCCTTGGTGTGGATTCTGATATGGCGCACAAGGTGATATTTTCGGGCAAAACATTTCTGACAGTACTCACACTGAAAGGGTTTCTCTTTTGTGTGAGTTCTGATATGGTTTGCAAGAATATGCTTTAGAGCAAAACTTTTCTGACAGAACTCACACTGAAAGGGTTTCTCTTTGGTGTGAGTTACGTTATGGTTGACAAGATGCTGTTTTAGGGCAAAACATTTCCCACAATTCTCGCACTGAAAAGGTTTCTCTTTGGTGTGCATTCTCATATGTGTTTGCAAATGAATATTCTGTGTAAAACATTTCTGACAGTACTCACACTGAAAGGGTTTCGCTTTGGTGTGCATTCTCATGTGTGTTTGCAAATGATTATTCTGTATAAAACATTTCTGACAGTACTCACACTGAAAAGGTTTCTCTTTGGTGTGCACTCTGATATGGTACACAAGGTGATGTTTAAGGGTAAAACATTTCTGACAGTGCTCACATTGAAAGGCTTTCTCCTCAGTGTGAGTTCTGATATGGTTTGCAAGCTGCTGCTTTAGAGCAAAACATTTCTTACAGTACTCACACTGAAAGGGTTTCTCTTTGGTGTGAGTTGCGTTATGGTAGACAAGATTCTGTTTTAGGGCAAAACATTTCCCACAGTACTCGCACTGAAAGGGTTTCGCTTTGGTGTGCATTCTCATATGTGTTTGCAAATGAATATTCTGTGTAAAACATTTCTGACAGTACTCACACTGATAGGGTTTCTCTTTGGTATGAGTTCTGATATGGTATGCAAGAGAGTGTTTTAGGGCAAAACATTTCTGACAGTACTCACACTGAAACGGTTTCTCTTTGGTGTGAATTCTCACGTGTCTTTGCAAATTACCATTCTGTGCAAAACATTTTTGACAGTACTCGCACTGAAAGGGTTTGTCTTTGGTGTGAGTTCTGATATGGTTTGCAAGGTTCTGTTTTCGGGTAAAACATTTCTGACAGTACTCACATTGAAAGGGTTTCTCTTTGTGAGTTCCGATATGTTTCACAAGGTGATGTTTATAGGTAAAACATTTTTGACAGTACTCACACTGAAAGGGTTTCTCTTTAGTGTGAATTCTGATATGGCCCACAAGGATATTTTTCTGGGAAAAACATTTCTGACAGTAATCACACTGATAGGGTTTCTCACTGACGTTCAACTTTTTACACCGGTAGTACCATAGCGTCTTGTGGCTATGCAAATATCCTAGCAGCTCACCATATTTTAGTAAGCTTTTTTGACAAAACGCACTTTTGCATCTATGAGCCCACACGTATTTAAGCATATGTCTGTTAACATGAGTTTTCCATTTGTCCAAAGAATAATGCTTGATGCTGCAAAATGCACAGGAAAATGGTTTCAAAAGTTTCATTTCCCTGTGTTGCTTATTGTAACATGTATTTACATAGTAAAGTTTACATGAACCCAGCAATGTTGACAGATGTAGATCAGGTAACGCTGCATGCATGTACTTTGTGTACCTGAAACCCACCATGAAGTAAAATTTACTGAAAATGAAGATGTCCTTCAGTGGATCCACATGAGTCCAAGACCACAATCCCCACTGTCTTCTGTCTTCGTCCTGGTTCTACTTTTATTAGGTTCCAATTGCAGATTTATCAGTGGATCTAAATATCTGAAATGTTAAAAAACAAATTAATATTTCCTTATTAATATTCTAAAACTTTAATCAATATTGACGGAAGTCAATTAAACCCAGGGACTATTACCATAGATGAACTCCTGGATGGGGCAGCTTTAATTAGCATGAGGCCGCATTGATATGTAAATAGCGTATTCTTATTTAAATTTGTGCCCAGACGTATTGAGGGCGACAGTCATGTTATCCAGACGGAGAATGGCTGCATATGCCGGGCATGTCAATTTGCTGAGTGAAGGCTGATAATCACCTTTCTGTATAGGTAATAAGCTAGTATATTTCGTGTACCAGTTGGTTATAACAAAAATTAGTATCATATTAAATATATTAAATGAATAAACTTTGAAAGTTACATGAATTTGAAGAGCAGAGCTTCGAAATCTAGCTAAGTCAGGTGATGTGAAATTCTGCTGCGTGACCCCCTCTGCGTGGTAGAATTATATTCATAAAACATTGAATTCAACAGATATCATGGGCAGCCAACCACGATTTATCAGCATTTAAAATATATGTTAATTAACAAAGATAAATAATAAAGAGTACAAATGGCAATTAACTAGTAAACAAGCCTGAAATCTTAAAATGTTGCCACGTGTTAATTTCCCGAACATGTGACATGCAACATGTGACCATTATTCAGATTTACTGTAAATATTTGGAGTATGCTTGCACATCATGCACATACACTGTGCATTTCTTTACCTCCGTATAAAATCAATAATTCATGCTGGGAGCCAAGTAACATTGTCTGCACAGTACAGATTGGTATTTTATTTTACTTGAGAGCATAATAAAAATACATTAGACGAATCATGGCGCCATGGTGGAAGGTCAGGTCGGGTATTCAAGGTTATTATAACTTAAATACTACTTGTATTTCCCACCTTGCCTCTGTCACATATTTCCTTCATATTATTGACAGCAAGTCCTAATTTTGACTTTGCTATTGCAAAATGTCATTTCATATCAAATTAGTAGACTTTCTTTGAAAAAACATATCACTGGTGCCTGATGGGAATACCCGTCCGCCATTTCATTAAACTGGATCGTTTTCGCGTGATTTGTGCCCAGATGTATTGGGGGCGCGCTATACTCTCATTGAACAGGCAAAGTTCGCAAAACTAACAACGTTGTTATTCGCCAAACTCAATTAACATGATCCAAGGGGTCGAACATGAATTATTCATAACGAGCTATAACGGATCGATAACTGGCCTCACTTTCTAGATAGTAAACCAGCTGAATTTTTCATAGATTTTGCGTTGCTAATAGAACAACCGTGAATTTAGTGTCACCCCTTGCTATTAGGGGCTGTGCAATAATTATGAGCCCTGGGGGGAGGGTAAAATTGGGGGGGGCAAGAAATTTTGGCGAGCCAAAAGGGGGGGCAAGCAATTTTTGGCAAGGCGAAGCTATTTTTGGCACACATTCATGGGGCGTCTTTTTAATAAAACGCTCTAAAAAGGCTTAGGAAAACGCTTAAATATGCAAATTTTCCTGCTCGCTGCACTCGCAACATACATCTAGACCATTTAAGGTTTGCAAATTGGGATCCCAAAAAATTGGCATGTTCAAAGGGGGGCAAAGATTTTTGGCGGGCCGAGAGGGGGGCAAGCGATTTTTGGCGAGCCGTTTGGGGAAAATAATTATTGCACAGCCCCTTACATAGTGACATTGAGTAGGTAAACTGTATTGGGTTATAAATTATAAACCTGCCATTAATGTGCAGCAATTCATGTGTCTGTTAAAAGTAGCTAGACCCTTGAAAGATATCTTCAAAACATTAAAATGTACTAAAATCGAACATCTCACATAATTAGGGGTGGTGCAATAATTATGTGTACCCCGGGTGAATTCTCAAAATGGTCTGCCAAAATCGCTTGCCCCCCCATTTGGCCGTGCCAAAAACCTTTGCCCCCCTTTTGTCGTGCCAAAAAATCTTTGCCCCCCCTCCCTTACACATGCAAGATTTTGGGGAACCCAAATTTAAAACCTTAAATTGTCTTAACATATAATTCGAGCGCAGCGAGCAGGAAATTTTGCATATTTGAACATGTTCATAACGTTTTCCTACGCCTTTTTAGGGCGTAATATAGAAACAGTGCCCAAAATATCTGTGCCAAAAATTGCTTGCCCCCCCTTTCGACCTGCCAAAAATCGCTTGACCCCCCCTTCGACCTGCCAAAAATGCTTGCCCCCTTTTGGCCTGCCAAAAATCTTTGCCCCCTATAATTCACCCCCAGGGGTACACATAATTATTGCACCACCCCTTATAGATTGCCAAAGTTATCCATCACTATGTCTTGCGCAATTTTTTGGGAGCTCAACCTGCATCCGTCACTATGGATTTTACCATATTGATAATGAGTATGACTGCCCATGAAAATCAGGCTGCAGCTTATTCTTGTGTATAAAAATTTCGCAGATTCCGTACTTTTTGAGTAAAAGTAATGACAAGGAGATCTACGCATCACAAGACTTGTCACCTGATTTTGCATTCTCTATTTTTACCAAATGACCTGACCTGCAATGTAGCTTTCATAATAATGCACTATGGACACTTGTGTCCAAGTTAACATTTTATATAATCCATTGGTATTACATGTTGAAGGCCTCTATATACACAACCAAAGGAAATACATACTGAGCTCAAAAAGAAACTTGTAATTCTTATTCTTCACAAGGTTATATGTTAAAATCCTGTCCATCAAAATAAACCAACATTACACACATCCCCAGGACAGTTTCTAGGACCACATTCACAGCCCAACTATTGGCACCAAGCACAAGAAATCTCTCAGAATGAATTCAAGATCCTTGCACAGATGATAATTTTCAAAACGGTGTTGCTTTTCAAGCACTTTCTTCAATAAACAGGTCTTATTCCGCACTATAATAGTCCACTGACTCTTGGGGATTTGTAATTTTTAGAGTTGTTGGAGATTTTGACCGGGAAAAAAGTGGTAGTAGAGAAGAATTGTTGGTGTCTTTGTTACCCTACTTCTGCTAGCAATTATACAATCTAAATATTGCCGTAGATCATTGCATCATAAGTACTAGACTTAATCCGCCACACAGCTAGCGAGATGCATGTGAATATGTTCTGTACATAGCTGTACATACATCTGTATATTTTGGGCATAGTGGTGAAAACATGAACAATGCTCACAAGTCACTTTCTCTCTTATTATACTCCTCCAGATTTCAGATTGCGGCAGAGACATGTTTCAAGAAATTCACAGAAAATTGCATGATGACACATAATTGTGAGAGAAAGGGAACTTTTTACCGTCTACGAGGGTCGGTCAGTCAGTATGTAATAAGAGTTGACTTGTGACCCTATATGCATGTGGATTGTTTTCATGGCATTTCCCCGGGGCATTTCTTAATGATTACATAAACACTGTACCTTTGTCTTTCAAACACATATGATTACGTAACAGTATTAGCATAAAATCAATGGTCTAGAGTCGCCTGCTGAAAATGAGTCATTTTTGTTAAGAGAAATAAGAGGCTGAAATGAGGTATTGTTGTATATTTTTCTCGGGAATTAAAGTGTGGAGAATGCTGCTTTTTGGAACAGTCATAGAACACACACTTCCAGTTCATTAAACAATGTTTGTTGGGCTGTAAAGGTTTTAGTTTATTCAAAATGTGTGGTCAAATATGTTTTATTTTTGAAAAAAACAAGGCTTTTCTTTCAATAAACCAGTTCTGTTGACTAATCCCCAAACATTAAAACGGGAGTCTCCCTAGAAAATATTTGAAATCTGTGATTAAAATCTAACTGTTATTCTACTATTATTACATTTATACAAAAAGTAGTGGTACAGAGAGAGAGGCCATCGTTTAAAACTTTTCTGTTCATTTGAGGTTGAGATCATTCATAAAAATTCATATGAATATTTGAATTAAAATTTTCATAGCATTTTGTAATATTTTAGGCCCTATTTACATGGAATTGTGCAATTTTCGTGCATTTCCAGCATGTTGTATCGGTCATCCCACCTACACATGCGCAGATTGTTGTTTGATTTGCATCAGTTATTATCGTACCGAGTACCAGCTTTCACACATGACCAGTATTATATTTTAATCTGTTTCATTTTGGAGATAATCAATGGCATTTGTAATAACTGCTTTTTCATTTTCGCCATTTTTGTAGAATAATGTTGCTTCCATTCAAGCCCTAAAGTTGTTGAAGTGCCCATGACGTCCCATTTCATATTTCGCCAAAAGGAAACTGAGGGCCTAGCTTTTATTCCTGCCTAAAACTAGCCATATTCACCTTGTACTTTGCCTGTTCTCAAACATTTTAAACACATGCCTTTGCTGTAATTAAAAAGGCCCGCCTTTTTGCGTGATTTGGCAGTGTCCATAATCTATTGACGTACTTTATGCTAATGATGTTACGTAATCATGTGTGTGATGTAATTTTTACGTGTTGTTTGAAAGCCAAAGATACAGTGACTCACGGCCTTACAGCTAAACAATTCTACTAATTGTTTTTAATCATTTATGATTGGTTTAGTGTAGAAAATACAAACTTTTCCATACAAAACTACCCGTTGTCATATTAAACATTGAGTAAGTATTGCAAATGTCTTCAAAATCTGAAAGTTACTGTAAAATTTTAATTACTTATCCTATCATAGTCAAAGTATAGATTTTCTGAACGGAAATTTGATGAGGAATCTAAATATGGACATATTTTTTCTGTATGGGTTATGGGGGAAATGTTTAGGTTCAAAATATGTTGAATTGTAAAAAAATCTAACATACTTTGGGCAGTGGCGTAGCTAGGGGTGGGCAGGGTGGGCGACTCGCCCACCCTGGAAAAATCTGGGGGGAAATTTTGGAGGGACAAGGGGGAAAAGAGAAAGGAAAGGGGAAAAGGAAAAAGAAAAGGAGGGAAAAGGAAAGGAAAGAAGAAAAAAAGAAAGAAAGGGAAAGAAAGGAAGAGGGAATGGTGAAAAGAAAGGGTCAAGAGGGAAGGCAAAGTAACAGAGAGGAAACGACAATAAAGGAAAACGAGGGAAATGAAAAACAAAACAAAAGGGAAGCCTAAGATGGATGGGGGAAGGAATAGGGAAAGGGGAATGAAATGAGGGAAAAGAGGTAAAGAAAACAACTTGCATGTATATTGCGGGGAAGTAATTTATGCAGAAGGGGAAGAAGTGTAATAAAGGGGAAGAAATTGAAGAATATGAAGAAGGAAAGGACATTTAAGGAAAGGAACGGGAAGTGATTTGAGGGGGAAGTAAGTGAGTGTAATGGAAGGGGGAAGGAATGGGAGAAAGGCGAAGACATTGAAGAATGAAAAAGACGGAAAGAGAAGGAAGGGGAACTTAAGGAAGGGAATGTGGAGTAATTTAGGGGGAAGTAATTTAATGGAATGGGGAAGGAATGAGAGAAAGGGGGAAGAAATTGAAGAAACCTTTTTTTTTACATGGTAAAATGTTCACATAAAAACGTTGCAAATGTATACAAGGAGGCTTCTCCTCGGTACAAAAATGCCCAAAACCCATCAGCTTCCGGGGGCTTCGCCCCCTGGACCCCCACCAGGGCCCTAATGCGGGCCCCTGGATCCCACGCCAGTAAAGGCTCCACTTGCTACGTTCGCTCGTTTTGGTCTATTTCTTAATCAACTTGGGGGGAAAATTTTGGAGCCTTGTCCACCCTGGCAGAGAAGTCTGGCTACGCCCCTGACTTTGGGACACCCTATATTCCGAGATTACCAAACAGCTGTGATTTTGGTTTCTTCTGAAGTCAGTTGGCTCTCCATTTCCTCTAACCAAATGAATGTTGTTTACTTCCAGTTTATTACTGAATGGTAATAAGCAATGCATTGAGTGACCCATTTTTTTATCAAAATCTTTTTTATTCCACCCTGTATAACTTGCAGGTCACCCTGTATAATGAGTTGAAATGTATATATTGGAATTGCTGATGCCTTTAGAATTCAAAAAATGTATACCTTTGCTAGTTTAGGGTTGATGATTGTCGAGATAATCTAATTAGAAACCCGGTTGGTGTAAAAATTCATAATATTTGTCATGTAACGCTAAGGGTGGCGAGTTCAGAACACACGGCCTTTCACTACCTGGAGAGAATAGATCAAAAAGTGAATTCCCTCCTGAGGTTCGTATCTGTCAATGAGTTGACCAGATCACAAGGATGTCATTATAGCTAGAGGCAGTATTTAACACAAATGGGTCAATAAGTTACATAAAATTGACCTTGTGTGGTATTTGGTTCACAGGAAGTGAGTTTTGCCTGAGGCAATTGGTGGTTAAGTGTTGATCCCTCACTACAAGAGTTATTACCGTCGATTTGGTTGAAAAAGGAGGTGAAACATGATCAAATCTCTCCAGGTAACAAAACGTAATGTCAACTTAATTACCCTATTTTTCTAGAACTATTAATGAAAAAAAACCTTGTCAAAACCAGGACAGAGCACTTTAAACACTGATCTTTAGATGTTTTCACCAACATCCAAGATGTACAAAACGTTCCAGGTCAGTGATTTTGAAAGATGAAACCTGCTACACTATTATGTTTTCTCGTTAGTTGGACATTGTCGCTTATATGTGAACTTTCAAATCACTCATAAGTTTTCACATATTATACCATTTTTCACCCAGTTTTGGCAGTGACGTCAGTGCGAATTTCATGAGGCACAGCTTTAAGTCACTAGCATCACATGCACACACTTAAAGCCACCGTATAGATGCGGGTGCGAGACAGCTGCCTCAAGGCGTTGACATCACTGCCACATCAAAGTGAACAATATTAGGGGTTGTGCAATAATTATGCCCCCCCCGAGGTAAAATATCCAAACGGCTCACCAAAAATCATTAGCCCCCACCCTCTTGGCCCACCAAAAATCGCTTGCCCCCACCCCCCTCAGCCTGCCAAAAATTCTTTGCCCCCCCTTGCACATGTAAAATTTTTGGGATCCCAATGTACCAACTTTAAATGGTCTAACACATGTTGCAAGCACAACGAGCAGGAAAATTTCCATATGAAGCATTTCCTAAGCCTTTTTAGAGGGTTTTATTTCAAAGGCGCCCCATGAATGTGTGCCAAAAATTGCTTACCCCCCCCTCTCGGCCTTCCAACAATTGCTTGCCCTCCCCTTTTCGGCTCGCCAAAATTTCTTGCCCCCCCTAATTTTACCCTCCCCCGAGGCTCATAATTATAGCACAGCCCCAATATAGTCATGGTTTCTTTTGTATGTGTTTTGAATGCTATTTCTGAAAGTAGTTCTCTCTTTCGTGTGAATTAATTTTAAGCCTTGTGATTTGAAAAAAAAAACACTTCTGAAAATATTAAGACTTTTTCCAGATTTCTCTTTAGTATGAGATCTGATGCAGTGCACAAGGTCACCTCTGTCAGCAGAGCATATATATTACTGACGGTCCAGATACATATAGGCGTCTCTTTGTGTGCATTCTTTAAGGTGGAATCCCCCCCTGGTTGTGGGCAAAAAAATATTTATTGGAATTAAGGTAAAAATGCCTTTCTTTTGCTTTTTGTTTGACAACAATCAGGGCTTCCATTCCAAACTTATATTTAAAACTGTAACTTCGCAAGACGAAATTTCTTAAATCAAGATTTTGACCTCTAATTTTCACTATTATTTGTGATAATTCAAATTCTTTTGCAAATCAAAATTAAAGTAAAACAGTGTTTCGCTGACACGGAACACAATATCTTGAAAGGTATTTGAGGTATCGGAACTATGTTGTTGCTATGGTAGCAAAAAAACCGCAAAAAACAATAATTATTAAATTTTGAATTTGAACTTTGACCTCCAGTTAGACCCCAAGACATCACATGATTATCATAATTCTAGTTCAGGTTTGTGTCCTGTCTATGAAGAACACATTCCCAAAATTTCATTTCTATTGATACGAGGGGCGGTCAAAAAGTTCGTAGAACTCGGTATGCTACTTTGTCGCACGGTATTGAATTTGGTCTCATTTGAAAGCTTGTTCCTTTAAAACATTACCGTAAAAATATTAGATTTTTGCCTCACTGTATGTGGGCAGGACACTCTTCAGAGGAAGTCTACCTCCATGAATTCACAGGTACTACCAGAAGTGAATACATGGTCATTATGGAAATTTCTCCGAAGGGCGGTGAAAACTCAAATGAAATTTAACAATGTACAGTTGCTGTAAATGGTAATAAAGTCCTTGATATTCAACAGCAACGAAATGATTCTTAGAGTTCAAGAATGGAATGAGCGTCCTTGAAGACCATACAAGGTCCAAAAGACTTGCTGACGTCACCACTAACGATATACGTGCTGGTACAGTGGCATTGATAATGAATAAAGAGCCAAAAAAGAAAGATGAGATAGCCACAAAATATGACAACTCTGATGAATGTGTTTTCGACATTAATCCATTAACATTGGGTATTCCAGGGTGTCTTCTAGATGGGGGTCCCAGAATCTTAATGTACAAATTTGATACCAATTGGCATATTCAGGTCCACACCTTCTATACACTTAGAATGAGGACCGAGGCAACTTTAATCTATATGTGGCTAAAGGTGATAAAATATACATTAATCACTGGAATTACGAGAGCATTTAGTGGAAGCACCTGGATCTCACACACTAAAGAAGATCATCAATCGGTCACCATAGTGCAAGGTCTTCATCGCTGTTTCTGAGATCCAGGGAGAGCCTTGATGACAGATCATTTGCCAAATGAAAGTACAATCATAGGCATATATCATACAATTTTGATAGAAAAATTGAGGCAAGCCATCATGTGAAGAATGTTGATGGTAGGAATGTGACTGTTCTCGGATTGTGTCCTGTACGCTATTCTTAGTTTGTCAAGCTGCCATTCACGACAGAGGGGTCCGTTAACTAAAGTAACCACATTGTGGTTCAGGCATGGCCTCCAGTTAGTGAAACCTATTTTAGAATTTTAAGTCCTAGCTTCATAATATCAAGTTTGCTGGTGATCAATGCTGGTGAGCCTTCACTAAAGAGTGGCTCAAGGAGCTATTGGAAGACTTACATTTTGTTGACATAGAAGGTTTCAAGAAAAATTGCGACGGGTGCATTAAGGTTTGTAGTGACCATGCTCAAGAGTGAGATAGAAAGAATTTGGCTAGTACTCTTTCAAGTACTTTGTTCTACGAACTTATTGACCGCCCCTCGTAGAATACTTTTTGAGATATCATGTTCCCAATGTCTCTACCTTTGAAATTCACCAAATCCAATATGGCGGTCATTACCATGGCAAAGAGTCATATGACCAACAATCTGAGTATTGGATTTGAATAAAAAAATACATGTCACCTAGTTATGGGAAGTTTCATTAACTAAGTTTACCTATACAAGCTTTAGATTCAATATCACCCAAACCGGGGAGAATCCATGTTAAAGATTTCTATTCTGTATATAAGACAATTTGCACACCCCCAGTATATTCATGACCCCCCTTCCGAAGAAAATAACAGCCCCCTTAAACGTATTTGACCTTTGACTCAAGACCCACCTCCTAACTTAACCACCGACTAACTTGAGAATGAGATACCATTGATATTCAAAAGTATCTCATTTTGGAAAATGGATCTCATATTTGTAATCGTCTCAAATTGAATAGATTTGAGAAGCAATTTGAAATCCAATATGAGATCCAATTTGAGTGACAAATTGAGATATAATCCACCACTTAGGTTTTATTGGGTGCTAAGTTACTAACTATTATAGTTGGTGAAGTATGGTACTGTATGGAACCAGTGTCTAGCCTTCTCATGGTCAAGTATGGGTTTAATTGCTGTTCATGGTCTTTTGAGTATACACAAGGTGACCATATGGTAAAGTTGATCTAAAAATGTTTTTCTTGTTCCTTTCCAAAACAAAAAATCAAGAGAATGTTTTCAAATTATTTAAAACATCAGATTATCTCACAAACTTAAAATCTGAATACTCATAAATTTGCCCCGGAAAAATGCAAACTCAATCACTAACAAAGGACTTATAAATTCCAGGAGGATTGTTGGTTTCAGGTTGTTTGCTACAAAAATTGAAAAGAACAACAACTAATAACACCGAATTCTTTCATTTCGGATGTAATTTTATCCACTTTTATTTTAAACTTCAAAGAAATTCACTTTGTGTTGGAAATATGATTTTGAATTTCCAAATCATTATCTAAAACAATTAACAAGTTTTTTCTTACTTTCATTTGAGCCTGATCTGGTAGTTGATATTTTTTGGTGGCAAACTAGGCTCGAAGTTTAAAAACGTAATTTAAGAAATGTATTCCTTTGACAATGGTAGTGATGATGATGATTATGGTGATGATGATGATGGTGGTGATAATGATGATGATGATGGTGATAATGTTAATGATGATTCGTCGACGACGACGTCGACGACGACGACGACGACGACGACGACGACGACGACGACGACGATGATGATAATGACGTAGGTTTTAATCAAAACTAATTAATAAAGAATGCACATTCTCCAGCAAGCCTATTTAGTTTTTCGCTGTGCCATGTTTACATCTCAAAACATTATAAATTTCTCTGATGGTAAATCATTACGATTTACAAGCATTGAAAAGCATGCTGCTAGACGGTTTACCATACAATAATAAATATATTATTAGTTTCTTTATCTATTAAGTGGTCAACCGTGACAGATGTGTGCAGTTCTATGAGGGTAAATCGAGTGTAAATCGAACAGGGTTAAACATCATGCAATAACCACCTTGAGTTTATATTTTGTAAAAAGTACGCGTATAGATATCGATTTTCTTGGTGGCGCAGTCGGTAAGACGCTGGCCTAATAATCTAGAGATCCCTTGTTCGAATCACTGTCAATTTTTTTTTTTTTTTTTTCAAATGTCATTACCATCGGAAAGGAAATTGTAAACAAAACGCAAAGTACGGAAACTAGTCTTGGGACACTTGAGGACCATGCACCATATTCGACCCCCCCCCTCCTCCCCCCGTAACAATGTTGATCTGGGTCTTATGATCAGCCTCCGTGTTCGGACTCTGCAATTTTGAATCCTAATTTGTTTGGTCACGGAAGCCTAATAGAACCCAACATTGATTGGTGGGGGTGGGGGAGGGAGGGGGTGTTATGAAAATGTTTACGTTTGAGCATTTCATTTGCATTCTTTATAAACAAGTAGTAACCTGCAAATTAAATGACGTTTAGTCAAGTGTTTGCTTAAACATTGATATGGGGGGGGTAAAAGGAATGTGAAATATTAATGTTACATTATAGTTTTGCCTGTCTTGCTCGCGTGTTATGTACAACCAGACGCACGTTTTTCTCGCTTTATAATATTTTGCAATGGTAGCCTGTTTTAACACACAGATGCATAGCGAAGCATGTATAACTGTCTCTCTCGAGGACAACATTAGAACTTTTACAATGAAACAATTCCCAGTTCATTTCACTAAGATCCACAACATTCTCATCTATCAGGGGGAGTATTTATACCCCAATACATTTGTACATTCATTGAATGACCTTTGAAGATTTGGGTACTAAAACTCATACTCTGCAACTTGAGGTCAAATTTTGCACTGTGATTATGATCATTATGTAATTGAGGTTATTGGACTGTGGCATTGGACGAGGCTCTTGTGGTCCATACTAGTGTTTGCTTTGTAAGGATACCTTACGTAACCAAATTAAATCGGCATACTCCCCTCAAATATTTTGAAGGACGAGCAAAGTCTGCTGACCTTTTAAAACGAGAGGCATATTATGTACTATGCATGTTTGTGCGTAAGCACACTTGTTTGTCATATACGCGTACTGTGTTCGCAAACGTATCATATTTTGAATAGTATGCGTATAATGCGCAATGCGTTTTGGGCGTTTAAACATTACAAGTAGAATGTACTGGAGATGTTTGTGCGTATGTGTATGATTTGGAAATTCAAAATAATATTTGCCAAACCAAAGTGAATTTCTTTGAAGTTTAAAAAAAATCTGGATAAAATTACATCCGAAATGAAAGAATTCAATGTTTAATGTGGAAATAGCAAAACCCTGATATTTAAATTGGGATACATACATTTGAAGTATGTATCAACAATAAGATGTTTCGTTCCTGGTATAATTGACCTTGTCTTCTTGGCAGAGAAATCTGATCTGCAAGCATAAAATTATTCCCCAGCTATTAAATTGGAGTAATTAGGCCTTGCTCTGTCAAAAATACAATTTTGGTGATCCCCAACTTCTTTGACCATGAAATTACAAACATTTGGTAGCACCAATGTATTAAGCACCAATTGGGTGATTATGGATCTCATATTGGTACTCAAATTCATTCTCAAATTGGGTCTCAATTCTATCCAATTTGAGATGATTTTCAAAATGAGATCCATTTTCCAAAATGAGATAGTTGTGCATAATAATGCGGAATTGGACACACATTCTTGCTTGGATCAATATATCACACCATCAGGAGCACAAATGGAGGGACGCCTAGCATTATTTCACATCATATATTCACACCAAGTGATGTTTCTTTTGTGTGAGTTCTGATGTACGAGGGGCAGTCAGTATGTTTTAAGAGTTGACTCGTGACGTCATTTGTGGATCGTTTTCATGGCATTTCTCAATGATTACATAAACACTGTACCTTTGTCTTTCAAACAACACATGTAAAAATCATATCACACATATGATTACGTAACAGCATTAGCATAAAATCAATGGTCTAGAGTCACCTGGCGAAATTGAGTCGTTTTTGTTAAGGGAATTAAGAGGCTGAAATGAGGTATTGTTGTATTTTCTATATTTTCTCGGGAATTAAAGAATGGAGAATGCTGCCTTTTGGAACAGTAATAGAACACAAACTACCAATTCCTGAAACCATGTTTGTTGGGCTGTAAAGGTTTTAGTTTATTTAAAATGTGTGGTCAAATATGTCTTATTTTTGACAAAAACAAGGCTTTTCTTTCTTTAAAAATCTTGATATTGCCAAAAATAGCAAACATGGAAATTTAATTTGTTTTGCCAGTTCTGTTGACTAATCTCCAAACATTTAAACGGGAGTTTCCCTAGAATATATTTGAATCCGTGATTAAAATATAACTGTTATTCTACCATTGTTACATTTAGACAAAAAGTAGTGGTACAAAGAGAGAGGCCGTCGTTTGAATGAGAAATTTATTTTTAAAACTTTTCTGTTCATTTCAGGTTGAGATCATCCATAAAAATTCATATGAATATTTAAATTACAATTTTCATAGCATTTTGTAATATATTAGGCCCTATTTAGATGGAATTTTGCAATTTTCGTGCATTTCCACCATGTTGTATCGGTCATCCCACCTACGCATGCGCAGATTGTTGTTTGATTTGCACCAGTTATCATCGCACTGAGTACCAGCTCTCACACGTGACCAGTCATTATATTTTAGTCTGTTTCATTTTGGAGATAATTGATGTAATTTGTAATAACTGCTTTTTTCATATTCGCCATTTTGCAGAATAATTTCGCTTCCATTCAAGCCCTAAAGTTGTTGAAGTTTCCAGACGTCCTATTTCTATCAAAGTTTAATGGCAAGTCTCATATTTTACCAAATGCAAACTGAGGACCTCGTGTTTATTCCTGCCCAAAACTAGCCATATGCACCTTGTACTTTTGCTGTTCTCGGACATTGTAAACACGTGTTTTTTCTGTAATTTAAAAGGCCAGCCTTTTTGCGTGATTTGGCAGTGTCCCTAGACTATTGATTTTATGCTAATGCTGTTACGTAATCATGTGTATGATATAATTTTTACATGTGTTGTTTGAAAGACAAGGGTATAGTGTTTATGTAATCATTGAGAAATGCCATGAAAACAATCCACAAATGACGTCACGAGTCAACTCTTAAAACATACTGACTGCCCCTCGTAGTATGTGATAACATTCTTGGAAGCAAACATTTTTGACTATACTAACATTGACAGTCTAGTTATTTTTCCTTGGTGCAAGTTCTAATATGGTTCACAAGGCCACTTCTTTGGGCAAAACATTTTTGACAATACTCACACTGATATGTTTTTTCTTTAGTGTGAATTCTGGTATGGCACACAAGGCAATTTCTTTGGGAAAAGCATTTCTGACAATACTCACACTGGTAGGGTTTTTCCTTGGTGTGAGTCCTGATATGCCTCACAAGAGCATTTTTACTTGTAAAACATTTCTGGCAGTACTCACACTGAAAGGGTTTCTCTTTGGTGTGAAATCTGATGTGTTCCACAAGGACACTTCTTCGGGCAAAACATTTCTGACAGTATTCACACTGATATGGTTTCTCTTTGGTGTGAGTTCTGATATGGTTCACAAGGTAACATTTTTGGGCAAAACATTTTTGACAGTACTCACACTGAAAGGGTTTTTCCTTGGAGTGAATTCTGATATGGCCCACAAGACCATGTTTGCTTGTAAAACATTTCTGGCAGTACTCACACTGAAAGGGTTTCTCTTTGGTGTGAAAGAGTTCCTTTTTAGTATGAGTTCCAATATGGGATTTGAGGTTATGCTTTTGGGCAAAACATTTCTGACAGTACTGGCACTGATAGGGTTTCTCTTTGGTGTGAGTTGTCATGTGTCTTTTCAAAACACCACTCTGTGCAAAACATTTTGGACAGAACTCACACTGAAAAGGTTTCTCTTTGGTGTGAATTCTCACATGTATTTGCAAATGACTATTCCGTGCAAAACATTTCTGACAGTACTTACACTGATAGGGTTTCTCACTGACATTCAACCTTTTACACCGGTAATACCACAGCTTCTTGTGGCTATGCATATATCTTAGTAGCTCACCATATTTCAATAAGCTTTTCGGACAAAATAAACTTTTGCATCTATGAGCCCACACATATTTAATCATATGTCTATTAACATGGGTTTTCCATTTGTCTAAAGAATAATGCTTGATGTGGCAAAATGCACAGGTAAATGGTTTCAAAAGTTTCATTTCCCCTGTTACTGATTTCATTTTGCCTGTTGCAGAGTGAAGTCTACATGAACCCAACAATATTGAAAGATGTAGATCAAGTTACGGTACATGTACTATGTGCACCTCAAACCCACCATGAAAGTAAATTTTACTACAGATGAAGATGTCCTTAAGTGCATGGAGCCACATGAGTTCAAGACTACAATCCCCATTATCTTCTGTATTAGTACTGGTTCTACTTTTATTAGTTGCCAATTGCAGATTTATCAGTGGATCCAAATATCTGAAATGTTACAACATTTATAAATGTATGTGTATTAATAATACTCTAAAATTTTATCCACATTGTTATTTAATTGCTTGTTTCACCAGAATAAATTTGTATTTGTCCTGTCAAAGGTTTTGTGTTTGCTGGGTAGGGTATAGGCCCTAGCCAGGAAATTATACACTCCAGTGGTGTAGATTTCTTTATGACATTGGGGGGATGGGGTTGGAAAAAAATTCTTGGAAGTATAGTGAATCTAGCACTTTTTGGCAACATGATAAGTTTATGGCACAAATGTGCACTAAGCGTGCGAATTTTTTTTGCTATTTTGAAGCTAAACTGATTAAATATGGTGCAAAAGTGGAATAAATACTCGCGAAGTGTGCTAGCAAAAATTTGCACTTTTGAGGCTAAAATGGGCAAATGAGGATAATTTGGTCAGAAACCCATATTCAGGCGTCAACATTGGGGAGATGATTGTAAGGACCATCCTCCACTGACAAAATCCCCCCCCCCCCGGGTCTACGCCTATGGTACACTCATTTGCATTCTGTATTGTGGTACTGACCCCGGTACTGACAGTGGTTTGAAATTATTGTTAAAAATAACCTTGTGGATAGCCACATTCAATTCGCATAGGCCTGCAGATTGAGCCCGAAATTTTGGGTGACGTACGCGAGACAGTGTCATCGCCCCAATATCCTCATGGCAGAAATCAGCATGATGGTAGGTCGAATCCATAGCCACGCATGGCCATTTTGTTCCGACCTGTTTCATGGTTTTGAGACACATAATGGGCCGAGGGACATCCGACTAAAGCTATTGACAATTTCAGACAACAAAAGCCTGGTGATTGACCTCTGTAGATGTCAGTGAGTATGGGTATACGTCATCTGCTTTAAGACTGCCTCCACCAATGGCCAACACTGCGCAATAGTACTGTGTATCTTCCGTGACCCGAGTGTTTACAAATGAGGGCAGAAGTCAATTTTTTGTCAGTTTTTGATTACAAAACGCAGTTCTTTCTTAATACGCAAGCTAACGACTATCATATTTTTTCAACACATATTCAAGTACATGAATCCTTGAAATTGGCTTAAAATCATTTTCTACCCCAGTATCCAAAGATTAATTTTAAATGTCAAAGATGGCCATAGAAAGGTACGGTGTTGGTGAGACCCATCACTTGTTTATATTGTAAAATCATGATTTTCATTTCACTCTTGTACAATTATGTGCGGGACGGTGGCACATACATGAAAGGATGGTGCCGTAGTATGACCGACGGAGTGATATGCATGACATATCGCTCAGGTAGTAAATTCCAATTTTCTTTGCTTTACCTGTTGTTCTGCTCAAAATTAAAGGTCCGTAACCTGATTGACAACATCATCCCCCCCCCCATTTTTGTCATTGTTAATGAGTTTTTGGTATCACAAAGTAACTTGTATTTTTCTGATACGGAAAAACAGTGGCATGGTCGACGGGAATTATATAAATAAACATTATTTTTCATCAGGTTCGCCGTCGCAAATAATAAAGGAGACAAGGAGAAAAAGTGATCCCGCCTGGGAATCGAACCCAGGACCTCAGGTTTACGAGACCTCTGCCTTAACCACTTGGCCACGGGAGCTTCATGATTAGGCTGGTTGAAATTCGAACCCATAAGCGGTCACTTAAACTTATCTCCTCCCCGCAAATAGCCCATAGTAGCTAGGGCTGTAAATGCGAGAAATAAATTGCCATCCTCCCTGTGAGGAAATATAATACGGAAAAACAGTGGCATGATCGATGGGAATTATATAAATAAACATTATTTTTCATCAGGTTGTAAATGTCAAAATAATAAAGGAGACAAGGAGAAAAGTGATCCCGCCTGGGAATCGAACCCTTTTTCTCCTTGTCTCCTTTATTATTTGCGACGGCGAACCTGATGAAAAATAATGTTTACTAGTATTTGTATTTTTCTCATTCCTATCCTGAAATTTGACGGAGAAATCAGAGAATTCATGCCATAATAGCTTCCCTGGTGCCTACCAATTTCTGGAATTCTGGAGAGGCTTATCGTAGATAATTATAGTCTCCTCAACAGCAAATTTGGTTTCACGTCATTCACATTGCGTGAAAAGAGCGAATCACTAACTGCTGAGGAGACTTCAGATGTTTTGGTGCAAGAGGTACCCGGTTCAGTACTCGATAACGGCATTTTTTTTCATCCCCCATTTTCAACCCAAACTTTTACATTCATCTACATATTGCAAGGGGAAATTTATTCAGTTTCCTTTTTTTCTGAATCGGTACGAAAAATATTTAAAACAAAAATTTTCCGTTCAATACAGCCATTTGCAGCATTGTCGTCAAGGCATTTCTGTTTTGCTTTCAATATTGTCGAACAGGAATTACGGCGCGGGCGTGGCACATGTTGTTGCTTGCCTGCCCATAATGCAGTTCACGCATACCAAGGTATTGGATTGTAAATTTTGTTATTTATTCACATTTAAAGGAGTATTTCGTGATCCTAGCATCCTCTTTTTATGACATTTTTCAGTACATATCCACGAAAAAAGCATATTCCCAAAATTTCAGTTGATTCCGATTTTGCGTTTGCGAGTTATGCATGATTTATGTGTATTACACTGCTCCATAGACAATACGTTGTAATTTCGTTCTGGTGCACCAGAACGAAATTCAAATTTCGCGATATCTTTGCTAAACGAATTAATCTGCAAGAAATATTTTGTACATATAAACATTATGTAGCCAGAGTATTCCAGTGATATGAAAATCTCAACTTTTTTTGAGAAAAGTGGGGGGATGAGGCTGTGGATCACGAAATGCCCTTTTAAGCTGAAAATGTTCTTGTTTTTTCACAAAGCTGCATAAAGGGGACGATATTTGATATTATATGTAATTTAAAAGACAATCCATTTCCAAAACCAAGAGGGTTACCCCCTTTAAAAGTGGACATATATGATAATAAAAGCTAACATTCTATGGCAAAGAATATCTACTTTCTATGGAAATATTACAGTATATTTAAATATTGACACTTTTCAAGGTTTCTCTTTAATGCAAGATCTGGTATGGTGCACAAGGTCACTTCCATCACCTATGCATTTCTGACAGAACAAGTGAAAGTTGGGTCAGAAAAAAGGAAATATTATGTAAAAAAAATATTAGATACAAAATGTACACAATTACCAACCTATTGGTGATAAAAATTTGCAGTCACTTTTTTTTGGAATATTTACAAATTATGATTTATGAAAATTATGCACATTTTACATCAAATTTACAGTAATATTTATTACATGACAATCATCAACATACAAAACTACAATCTACAAACTGTTGCGATTCTGTGCATCATTTTGTTTCTTAGCAACAGCGATTTACATTTTGTGTCCAAAGTAAGGGGCTGTGCAATAATTATGAGAATTGGGGGGGAAGAATTTTTGGCGAGCCAAAAGGGGCAAGCAATTTTTTTTTTTTTTTTGGGGGGCAAGCGATGTTTGGCACACATGTCTTTTTATGACATTTTTCAGTACATATCCACGAAAAAAGCATATTCCCAAAATTTCAGTTGATTCCGATTTTGCGTTTGCGAGTTATGCATGATTTATGTGTATTACACTGCTCCATAGACAATACGTTGTAATTTCGTTCTGGTGCACCAGAACGAAATTCAAATTTCGCGATATCTTTGCTAAACGAATTAATCTGCAAGAAATATTTTGTACATAAACATTATGTAGCCAGAGTATTCCAGTGATATAAAAATCTCAACTTTTTTTGAGAAAAGTGGGGGATGAGGCTGTGGATCACGAAATGCCCTTTTAAGCTGAAAATGTTCTTGTTTTTTCACAAAGCTGCATAAAGGGGACGATATTTGATATTATATGTAATTTAAAAGACAATCCATTTCCAAAACCAAGAGGGCCACCCCCTTTAAAAGTGGACATATATGATAATAAAAGCTAACATTCTATGGCAAAGAATATCTACTTTCTATGGAAATATTACAGTATATTTAAATATTGACACTTTTCAAGGTTTCTCTTTAATGCAAGATCTGATGTGGTGCACAAGGTCACTTCCATCACCTATGCATTTCTGACAGAACAAGTGAAAGTTGGGTCAGAAAAAAGGAAATATTATGTAAACATAATATTAGATAACATAACATAACATAACAGAAAACTTTTGGTGCGCTGTTCCTTATGACAAGCTCGTAGCGCTTACAAAGTAAAAATAAAAACATCTTAAGGTACACAAAGCAAAACCTTAAATAAATAACATTATAGAGTACAAACCTTAAATTTACATAATACAAGTCATAAAATATAAAGATCAACAAAGTAAAACACATCATGGAAAAAGATAGGTCTTAATTGACTTTTTAAAACTCGCGATGGAAGAGGATTCTCTTATTGTGATAGGAAGTTTATTCCATTCCCGTGAAGCACATAAAGTAAATGTCCTGTCGCCTGCTCTAAGGTGAGCCTTGGGGTAATCCAAACGAAGGAAATCATTGACGGATCTGAGATTACGGGTTGGATGATAAATACATGTATGAAGACAAGTATTCAGATAATCTGGTGCTAAGTGATTTAGAGTCTTGTAGACGTAGAGGAGCAGTTTGTAGATAATACGCTGTTGGACAGGAAGCCAATGAAGAGCAGACAACAATGGTTGCGAATCGTGCTTGCGAGGTACATTAAAAACAAGTCGAGCTGCCCAGTTTTGAAGACGTTGAAGACGAAGGACATGTTTATGTGGAATTGAAGACAAGAGACCATTACAGTAAGGGATCAAATCAAAACTCGACCGCCGGTTGCCCGCCGGTTCCGGGCGGTTCCGTCCGGTTCTAAAATATACACACTAATGAGGTCAGTCGTCACACCCTGGTTCATATGGCCGGTTGGTATCATCAAGTGAGTGAGTGGAGTGATTTCAAGTGGTTTCTTTTCAAATTTAGTACAATAGGAATAATCGATTTATCTTCTCGAAGTTCTTCTCAATCAATTAGCTACTTTTAGCATTTTATTTTGATAAAATATAGGCAGAGACTTGGTCTATTTATTTCTAATTATTTTACCTCGTGACAGGTTAGATTAAAGTTTCATTTCCGGGGGATAATCGCGATCTAGGAATTCTGCATGTTTTAAAACGCAAGGGTAATACATTTTTCATAAACTGTGTTTATAATCGAAAGAAAGAAAGCAAAAAAGAATCAAAGAAAAAAGAAAGAGAAAAAAGGGGAAAGAGAGAAAAAAAGAAGAGAGAAAGGGAGCAAGAAGGGGAAGAGAGAGGGGGAGAGTAAGAGGGCGGATGGGGTAGAGGTGGGAAAGGGGTGAGAGTATGAGATGTGTCTCTCACATCACATGAGAGAGAGGGGAGTAAAAAACTTCACTAAGTTCGTAATATAGGCCATATTAGGTCGGTATATTGGGCCTACAATGATGTTGGCCATGCTCGTTGAGGTGATGTGCAAGAAGAACTAATGATTTTGCAAGATGCATAAAATATATGCGAATCCCATCACCCCTCTGCACCACGCCCTTCATCAGCACCAATGGAGATTAGCCATGGGGGCAGGGTGGCAAGTCAGTCCCTTCCCCTCCCCTGCTCAGTCGACAGAAATGTTGTGACAAAATCTTCCTTTTGGTCTATTTTAGACCCAAAATCAACCCCATTTTGGGCTATCATTTTCTTCGGAAGGGGGGGGGGGTGTCTCAAATATACGGGAGGGGGGAGCGGGGTTATATATTTTTGGAAAGAAAAATGGGGGGGGGGGGGTTCATAAACATTTTGATGACCAAAAGGTAGAGTCATAAGATGACCACAGATAGTGTGTTTGTTTTATTCAAAAAGACTGATTTCAATATACAATTTTAGGGTGTGTCGGTGGTGGGATCATAAAATTGTTGTTGCCGAAATAGGAGGAATCGCAATTTTATTGACGCTGACATTTTGTACATTTGGGACCGATATTCCGAAGGAAATGATATCCCCATAGTATTAAATTGCCGCGCGCTTCTTTCTCGGTAATGCCATTCTGTGAGTAGATTTGCGAGAGGTCCCCTTGAAAATTCTTTTTTTTTTAAATCTCCAACTTGAACACGAATTTCAAAAATGAGAGTATAATTCCATCCTTTCTATTATATAATTCTATCCTTTCTATTATGTAAATCATAAAATAATATGAGTGCTAGATCAGCTCCTCTGATATAATACTCTTGAGCTGGGTCAAAATAGGCCTACCGGGACTAAATTAACCAAAAGTCAAAATGCATATATGCAGCTTCCTTTGGCACGATGTCTTCTGGAGGCAGATTCGAACTAATGACTTTTCGTGAAATTGCCCTATAGTAGTATATAAATAATAATTGTCCATCACCAATACAGGCCTATATGATTTTCAAAATAATAAATTCACAACTTCTAAATTACTTATAACCTGTAGAAATCATTGAAACACTGTTCTGAACTGAAATTAACTGATCTAAACAATGGTGATATATTCAAGTAATTTTAACCATAAACAAGAAATCATATCCAAAATTAATTTGCTTTTGTGACAAGCCAATAGATACACGACTAAGAAAAATCGATCACCGTGTAGTACTTTCAAGTATGCGCTATTGTGACCGTGAAATTTCAAGTATGCGCTATTGTGATCGCGAAATAAACATATCGACATTTTGTTAATCTCTCCGGTTATGTGCTTAAACCAACCGGCGGTTGTTACTCATGCATTCTTGAATATTCATATACCAATGACCTCTGCCAACCGGACGGAACCGCCCGGAACCGGCGGGCAACCGGCGGTCGAGTTTTGATTTGATCCCTAATCCAAACGGGACAAAACAAGTGAGCCGCATGATTACAAGTATCTTTATCAATATATTTCCGTATTCTAGTTAAATTACGTAGATGAAATGTAGTTGTTTTGCATAAATTAGTGATGTGCGTTGTCATAGACATATTTGTATCAAAAAATGAACCAAGATTACGAACCGACTCTGATGGCAAGATGGTTGAATCTCCCATTTTGAGCGAAACATTGTTGATAAAGCGTGTGTTATGAGGAGATGATGCAATGAAAAATTCAGTTTTATCATTGTTGAGTTGTAATTTGTTTTGGATCATCCAAGTTTTTATTTCATATATACAGTTTTGAAGTTTTGCAATAGCATTATCTAATTCACCAGGTATCTTAGGATTACAGGAGACGTAGAGTTGGGTGTCATCAGCGTAGACATGGTAGCTAGACACTTTGTGTTTACGGGCAATATCACCGACAGGTAGTGTGTATATTGTGTAGCCAATAGGCCCAACAATTGAACCTTGTGGTAGTCCAAATGTTGCAGTTACTGGTTGTGAAAGTTCTCCTGCTACATCAACGCGAATGGACCATCCAGTGAGGTAGGACTCAAACCATTTGAGAGCAACACCTTTGACACCAAGGCGATTTGAAAGGCGTGAAAGCAATATTCCATGATCGATGGTGTCAAAGGCGGCAGAAAGATCTAGAAGCACCAATAACACAACTTGGTTTGAATCCAACGCAAACATAATGTCATTTTTTACCTTAATTAAAGCAGATTCTGTGCAAGAATGTGATCTGTAGGCTGATTGGAAGGGATCAGCAAGGAAATACAAGTTCATATGATCAGTTAGTATGGAACATGCAATTTTTTCAATGATTTTGCCAATGAATGTCAAATTGGCAACAGGTCGGTAGTTCTTAAGGACATTCCTGTTGAGTGATGGCTTTTTCAACAGTGGTTTGATTATAGCATGTCTTGCTGCATTTGGAAAAGTACCAGTTGAAAGTGATGAGTTTATAATGTTAGTGATTAGAGTAAGAAGATGTCCGTTGCTCAACAGTTCTTTTAGAAACCACGTTGGAATTGGGTCAAGTCTGCTAGTTTTGCTAGGAGATTTGCCAATAAACTTTCTAACTTCCTCTTCGGTGGCAGGTGTGAGCATTGAAAGTGTGTGAAGATCGGCATGATTATCAGCGAATGTCACATGATTAATTGTAGTACTCGTAGTAGTAGTAACATTGCTATCCAGATTTGAGCGGATTTTCACAATTTTGGAGACAAAGAAATTTGAAAATTGATTGCTTAGAAGACTTGGTGAATCATGAATAGGTAGTACATGTGAAGTTTTGTTCAAAAGTGTATTGATTGTGCGAAAAGCATCCTTGGTTGTACACATATTTAATTTGTCCTTGAAGTATTTCTGCTTAGCAAGTGTTTGACATAGTTTTTAGCCTTAGTATATTCTTGTCGATCAGCAGATAGTTGAGATTTTCTTTCAGATTGGCGTTTTACTTGACGAGCATTGTGTATATCCTGATTATAATATGGCATTCTGTGTTTGACACGGCGAGTTTTGGTGACAGATGGTGCGTGCTTGTCAAGAAGAGACATTGTGTTATTTGTGCCATTATTATAAAATTCCAGAAGATCATTTGCATCATGATTCTTTGAATCAGGGCAACTAAGAAATTCAGTTAAATCATCATCAAATAGAGTTCTATCAATATTTTTGTAGTTTCTAGATTTGATATAAATAGGAGGTGGCTTAGGTGTATCAATTATCAGATTAATTCCACGATGATCAGACAGTTTGGAGTATTGAGTAGAAATACAATCATCAATAATTGGATCCAAATAATGATCAGACAATAAAGTGTCATCAGTAGTACAATTCTTAATAATTGGATCATTAGATTGAGTGAAGACTAAATCAATAGTATGACCAGACTTGTGAGTGGGTCCATGAACATGTTGAATAAAATCAGCAGAGTCTGTCATGGTGATAAATTGACCGACATCAGATTTGTCTGGTTTATCCCAGTGTACATTAAAATCACCTAATAATATTACATGTCCTGAAAGAGAAGTCATCTCGTTAACAAAATCATCAAATTCATCAATAAAGGTAGTGTACTTAAAACCATTGGTAGTTGAAGGCGGAGGTCCATATACAATAAGAAAATTTACAGTACACGATTGGTTACAAATATGAGCATATTCAAATGTTGTACACTTAAAACTACCATCATCATTACTATTACTCTTAAGTTGCATTTTCATAGAAGATTTATAAATCATAGCAATCCCACCACCATAGGTTAAAGACATACGAGGAACATTAATAAAGGTGTACCCCGGAGGTGTACACTCGCCAATTACAACGTCATCATTATTCAAGAGCCAACTTTCAACTTTTATCATAATATCTACATCATGTTCATCAATATAGTCAGTAAGTTCAATGTTCTTATTCCGGATAGAGCGTGCATTCCAAAGACAAACTTTAGTGTCAGAAATTATTTTGGGATTATGCATTGGTATGGGTTTGAGGTTACATAGATTAGCACCATTAGGTTTATCGTGATCATTGTTTCTATATTTATTTGGAAGCGTAGTCAGAACTTCTATGGGGTTATCAGTTGCTTCATTCGTCGGCAGGGAGTTCCATGGTTTACGACGACCGCCTCTCTTTCTTCAACGTCTGATAGGTAACCTGTTGATTTGCAGAGTTCTGATGATATTCCATGTTTCATTCATGAGACGTGGTGGTGATTGGTTTGTATAGGGATTGAGTGATCTAAGTTGATGAGCATCATAAACAAGTGAGGGTGTAGATGAGGAATGTGGTATATTGTCAAATTCATTGGTTTCTATAGTAGGTCCAGGATGGGGATTTATGTCCATAGCTTTAAACAATTCAATTTGAAATGTTGCAGTTCTATATATTCACATTATAGGAAATCCTTCCTGCAAGATATTTGTGATGTTTGGGTGCTGCATTTTGGTAACAAATTTCATGTTGAATATTGGGTGTCTGTACAAAGTTCTCAGACAGTTTATCAGACAAACAAATAGATCCAGTGGAGAGTAGAAGAATAAACAAGTTCAAAAGCAGGATATCCATTGTGTAAAAATCAATAGCTTGAAGACTACATTCCTATTGCATAAAAGAAAGTTATCTCAAGTAGTTTGTAGGTACTTGAACAGGAAGATGAGTCAATATGGAAATTAGGTCAATAAAAGTTTCCATTATGTACATAGTGCATGGTCAATTCAGGCTGATTGGTGATTGGTTCTCCCTCAATGACCAACTGTGATGAGCAGGTCTCTGATTGGTTGATCCATAGGCTAATGTTGGTTGTGGTGACTGAATTGATGTCAACATAAAAAAAAAAAATTCACAGAAAATTCATGTAAATCACAAATATAAATCCATTAAAAACATCCAGGTTTCAATTCCAAAGTAGAAAATATATACATAGGTGCAGTCTAGAAGTTACAAGTAATCCATCAATATAACTTTGAAGAACTAAATACAGCAAAAAGCATAGTTTTCAGCTAAAAATATGCAGAGCAAGATGTAACTGCTGCCATCCATTGGGGCGCCATCTTGTCCATCTTGTCCTGTGTACAAAATGTACACAATTACCAACCTTATTGGTGATAAAAATTTGCAGTCACTTTTTTTTGGAATATTTACAAATTATGATTTATGAAAATTATGCACATTTTACATCAAATTTACAGTAATATTTATTACATGACAATCATCAACATACAAAACTACAATCTACAAACTGTTGCGATTCTGTGCATCATTTTGTTTCTTAGCAACAGCGATTTACATTTTGTGTCCAAAGTAAGGGGCTGTGCAATAATTATGAGAATTGGGGGGGGGGGGAAGAATTTTTTGGCGAGCCAAAAGGGGGCAAGCAATTTTTTTTGGGGGGGCAAGCGATGTTTGGCACACATTCTCGGGCGCCGTAAATAAAACGCTCTAAAAAGGCTTAGGAAAACCGTATGGAAACGCTGAAATATGCAAATTTTCCTGCTCGCTGCGCTCGCAACATGTATATAGACCATTTAAGGTTTGCAAATTGGGAACCAAAAAATTTGCCATGTGCAAGGGGGAAAAAGATTTTTTGGCGGGCCGAGAGGGGGGGGGCAAGCAATTTTTAGCAGGCCGAGAGGGGGGCAAGTGATTTTTGGCAGGCCGAGGAGGGGCAAGCGATTTTTGGCGAGCCGTTTGGAAAATTTCACCCCCCAGGCTCATAATTATTGCACAGCTCCTAATATGAACATTCATTACGTTTCACTACCTGAAGAGAATTGATCACAAATCGAATTCCCTCCTGAGGTTCGTATCTGTCAACGAGTTGACCAGATCACAATGATGTCATCATAGCTAGAGGGAGTATATAACACAAATGGTTCAATGAGTTAGAACTAGAATTACGCGGTTCGTAATTAAGGTGGCCCCCACAAAACTATACACCAAATGAGGCCACCATATACTATCACAATACCAAGTTTGATATAATATTGGATGGCTGAGCATGATACCATAACATATCGGATGAGTCATAAAAATATCGGACGAGCCAACGGCGAGTCCGATATTTGTATGACAAATCCGATATGTTATGGTATCATGCAAAATAAGCCATCCAATATTATCATTATTAGGTTTTCTTAACTCCTAATAACCCTGAAAACATAATAATGAAGTTGATCGGTGATTGCGTGTAAGCTGGAGAGTGGATTAATGTAAAGGAAGGCAAAATATGCAAATGAGATCATTAATCATTAATATTCATAAATATGCAAATAAAATGACACAAAACTATTCAGCACATCAGGCCATCATATCCTGATATAAAATTGGACGGATTAAGTGTGATACCTGAATTTATTGTTCTAGCTTGAGTTTTCAAATATCACGCGAGACGAAGTCGAGCGTGATATTTGAAAACTCAAGCGAGATTGATAAATTCAGGTATCATGCGAAAGTATCCATCCAATTTTATCATTATTATGTCTTCAGAATCTTTTTTTGGTCAAAAATGTGATTTTTAGTAAAAAATGTGATTTTTGGTCAAAAATGTGATTTTTGGTCAAATATGTGATTTTTGGTCAAAAAGTGATTTTGGTCAAAAAGTGATTTTTGGTCAAAAATGTGATTTTGGTCAAAAATGTGATTTTTAGTAAAAAATGTGATTTTTGGTCAAAAATGTGATTTTTGGTCAAATATGTGATTTTTGGTCAAAAAAGTGATTTTTGGTCAAAAAAGTGATTTTTGGTCAAAAAGTGATTTTTGGTCAAAAAAAGTGATTTTTGGTCATGGCATGGCAAAAAAATCACCCCTAAATAGACATACATGGTGACTTCTGCATATATAAAGTACATGAACTGTGCACTCTATGAAGAGGTTACAGACCGATACACAAAAACCCTGTAGCTCCAGGGGACCGATACACAAATTTATCGGACAGCCAGGTTATGCACAAAGTATAGGATGCCAGATTCTAAAGACATAATAATGAAGTTGATCGGTGATTGCGTTAAAGCTGCAGAGTGGATTAATGACAATGAAGGTCAAATATGCAAATGAGCTCATTAATATTCATAAATATGCAAATGAGCTCATTAAGGTTGGTCTGAACCCTGCAATTATGAAAGCTTTCGGGCCTCATAACTGCTAAATTATTAGTCTAAAGAATATAAAAGTATACATTTTTAGAATGGAAATGACTTGATGAATTCATCTGTGAGGTCCAATTTGGGCAAAGTAACAAAAAACGGGTTTTTTTGCTGTCACTGTCATCAAGCAAAAAAAATTTTTTATTAATTTTTTAAAACTAGATAAAAATATCTAGGGACCGTTTTTTCATTTTTTTGAATTTTGACCAACGTCACCAAAAATATTTGAAATTTGGGCGAAAATCAGGCTTTTTTATGATTTTTTTTGAAAATTTTGCATTTTTTGACCATTTTTGGTGCAAATTTCTCAAAGTTGGTCAAAATTTTAAAAAAATTAAAAACGGTCCCTAGATATTTGTATCAAGTTTTTAAAATTAATAAAAAAAATTTTGGCCAAACAATTTTTTTTTGTTACGCTGTACCTAAAATTTGGGCTAAAAACCCGCTTTTTGGGGATTTTTCCAAAATGAGCATTTTGGCCCAAATTGGACCTCACAGATGAATTCAACAAGTCATTTCCAGTCTAAAAATGTATACTTTTATATTCTTTAGACTAATAATTTAGCAGTTATGAAGCCCGAAAGTTTCCATAATTCCAGGGTTAAGACCACCCTTAATATTCATAAATATGCAAATAACATGACATAAAAGTATACAGCACATGAGGCCACCATAGACTATCACCGTAGCAAGTTGGAAGTCAATCGGTGGTTGCGTTTGTGCTGCAGAGTGGATTAATGACAATGTAGGCAAAATATGCTAAAGAGCTCATAAACATTCATTAATATGCAAATCATGTAAACAAAACTATACAGCACATGAGGCCACCATACCCTATCTCCATTACCAAGTTTGATATAATATTGATGGTTGAGATGATACCATAACATATCGGATGAGTCATAAAAATATCGGACGAGCCAACGGCGAGTTCGTTATTTGTATGACAAATTCGATATGTTATGGTATCATGCGAAATAAGCCATCCAATATTATCATTAGTAGGCTTTCTTAACTCCTAATAACCCTGAAAACATAATAATGAAGTTGATCGGTGATTGCGTTTAAGCTGGAGAGTGGATTAATTAATTTCCTTCCGCCCGGACAAACAAAGATACTAAGTAAAAAACAAACAAACAGGCAAGGAAACAAACAACCATCCAGATGATAACACAAGCCCCACATATATGTGGGGGCCAAAAATGACCTTGTTTGGTTCCCAGGAAGTCAGTTTTGCCCAAGGCAATTTGTGGTTAAATGTTGATCCCTCACTACAAGTTATTATACCGTCAATTTTGTTGAAAAAGGAGGTGAGACATGATCAAATCTCTCCAGGTAACAAAACGTAATGTCAACTTAATTACCCTATTGTTCTTAAACTATTATGCAAAACCTTGTCAAAACCAGGACAGAGCACTTTGAACATGCAGTGATCTTTTGATGTTTTCACAAAATTCCAAGATGTACAAAACTTTCCAGGTCAGTAAGTTTGGAAGATGAAACCCGCTACACTATTATGTTTCTCTTTGGAATCCTTTTCACATTTTCAACTATTTAAACATTGACAAGGTGCACATTGTCACTTATATGTGAACTTTCAAATCACTCGTAAGTTCTCACATATTATACCATTTTTCACCCAGTTTTGGCAGTGACGCAGGACTGTCAACCCTCACGCATTGGCCGGGAGGCTCACGCATTGGGTTACTTTCTCACGGTCTCACGCCGAGGTAGTATAAACTCACTCCTAGGTAGTACCCGGTAATTAAATCTCACGCAAAATGCTGGAAAATTAGTGAAATCATCAAAACAATTTGTTGTTCAGATTCTCGAGCACCATGGCTCAAATAATCATGGGTTAATTGAACATTGTAGTCGATAAATCCCTGGTACGGCTGTCTCATGCCAAGCAATTCCAAAAAGTTGACAGCCCTAAGTGACGTCAGTGCGAATTTCATGAGGAGCAGCTTCAAGTAGCTAGCATCACATGCACACACTTAAAGCCACCGCATAGATGTCACCAGCCCTTAAGGGTGCACACCAGTAAATAGCTCCCATTGACTTTCTGTACAAACAGGGTCCAGGAAAACGTCATTTTCTTGACTCCAGAGCGACTCAGTTCTTCAAAACTTACTTTTTCTGCAAGTCGAAGGTCAGATGAAGTCATCTATTGTAGAAATTATATACGGAGTCCAGCATTTTTTCCAGGAAAATGCCGACTAGATCACCCTATAGCCCATACAGCGCACGCCACCTCACAAATAGCTTGGTGTTTCTGAAATGTAACACATTTTGAAAGTTTAGCCAAATTGTAATAAAAAGTCAGATCCTGCTCATTTTTCACAGACAATCTATTTCCCAGGCCTAAATGAGGATTAAATATGAATAAGGGCATAATAGTTGGGTTTTAAGCCTTTTCTAATGGATTTAATTCAGTCATCTTGCACGTTTCCTCGTGTAAAACACTGATTTTTTCCTCACAGGGTATAGGAGGCTTGTATTTACTGGTGTGCACTCTAAACAATTTTTATGTTTTTATGTTTATATAATAAATCATAAATTTGGACATTGGTAAACTTAGTTACACTGGTTTCTTTCAGTTTGAAGGGGCTTTTAATATGCAAATCAGCTAATTGACATGGTACTATTTTTAGAATATTTTGCTATCTACTGCTGATAGCAATGACAAAATTAACTAATTTCATGATTTCCCATTTCAATCTCTCTAAATAAGAGCAAGCAAACACGAAGATAAGCAAATTGCATTATAAGCAAATGAGGAGAAAATACATGGCCAGTAGTGTAGCATCATAGGGGTGTGGGTGGGGGTGGTTGCATGGGTGGGTGTGGGGGGGGGTGAAAGGGCATCATGTCCCCTGTCAATTGATTTAAAATTTTGAAAATCCCTGAGGAAAATTGCAGAAAAAGTGCTTGGGTGCCCCTAGGGCCTGGTGATGCTCCCCCCCCCATAGTGGTCTGTGCCATGACCCCACCCCACCCCCATAGGATATATCATGCTACACCACTGTACATGGCTTGTAACTACATAACATAAGCCCTGGGAGTAGAGCCTGGGTACAGTGATGAAAATTAGCTTGCCTAAAACATGTTAAAGCTGACCAAAAATGGTCAGTGTAATTTTTAAGCTTACCAACATAGTGGCCAATGCAGGTTCCAATCAGCCAATCACAGCCTTCTAAATGCATGCTCGAACCATGGTGGGAATGATTTTCTTGAGCTTTTGCAATTCTATGATAGAGCAGGACAGCAGTGCCAAATTTGGAAGTCTCGCGATGCATGATCATGCGTCGTCTTACAATGCTATGTCAGTGATATGAGTTATCCGAGTATGAATTTCACTGATTTAGGTCCTATTTGTACACAAATCTTACCTTTATACTCCTTCAATAGTCAAAAATCTGCAGGTAGTTTGCTAAACAAGCTAGAAACCACCTAACTGATATGCTACACAGTCATTTGTAGCTTCGCTTTGAAGTATTTTATCGATAAACAATTTAAAACTCGAAGGGAAACATTGTGACCGAGGTCAAAAGGTCAAAATTGTACAGGGTGCACACCAGTAAATAGCTCCCATTGACTTTCTGTACAAACAGGGTCCAGGAAAACGTCATTTTCTTGACTCCAGAGCGACTCAGTTCTTCAAAACTTGCTTTTTCTGCAAGTCGAAGGTCAGATGAAGTCATCTATTGTAGAAATTATATACGGAGTCCAGCATTTTTTTCCAGGAAAATGCCGACTAGATCACCCTATAGCCCATACAGCGTACGCCACCTCACAAATAGCTTGGTGTTTCTGAAATGTAACACATTTTGAAAGTTTAGCCAAATTGTAATAAAAAGTCAGATCCTGCTCATTTTTCACAGACAATCTATTTCCCAGGCCTAAATGAGGATTAAATATGAATAAGGGCATAATAGTTGGGTTTTAAGCCTTTTCTAATGGATTTAATTCAGTCATCTTGCACGTTTCCTCGTGTAAAACACTGATTTTTTCCTCACAGGGTGTAGGAGGCTTGTATTTACTGGTGTGCACTCTAAATAATTCTATAACCCCTTATTTAGGATGTTAAAAATTATAACCCCCCCCTATTTTGGGTCTCTAAATTCTATGACCCCCAGTATATTCATAAACCCCCCTCCAAAGAAAATGCCAGCCCCCTTGACCCTATTTGACCTTTGACCCACCTCCTAACTTACCCACCACCTACTTGTGAATGAGATATGTACATACTCTTTCATGTGAGTTCTGATGTAGTATGTGATACCATTCTTGGAAACAAACATTTCTGACTATATTAACATTGACAGTCTGGTTATTTTTCCTTGGTGCAAGTTCTAATATGGTTCACAAGGCCACTTCTTTGGGTAAAACATTTCTGACAGTACTCACACCGAAAGGGTTTCTCTTTGGTGTGAATTCTAATATGGTTCACAAGGCCACTTCTTCGGGCAAAACATTTCTGACAGTACTCACACTCATAGGGTTTTTCTTTGGTGTGAATTCTAATGTGGTTCACAAGGTAACTGTTTCGGGCAAAACATTTCTGACAATACTCACACTGAAAGGGTTTTTCTTTGGTGTGAATTCTGGTATGGCACGCAAGGGCACTTCTTTGCGCAAAACATTTCTGACAGTACTTACACTGAAAGGGTTTTTCTTTGGTGTGAATTCTAATATGGTTCACAAGGCCACTTCTTTGGGCAAAACCTTTCTGGCAGTACTCACACTGAAATGGTTTCTCTTTGGTGTGACTTCTGATATGGTCCACAAGGCCACTTCTTTCGGCAAAACATTTCTGACAGTACTCACACTGAAAGGGTTTTTCTTTGGTGTGAATTCTGACATGGCTCACAAGGCCACTTCTTTGGGCAAAACCTTTCTGACAGTACTCACACTGAAAGGGTTTCTCTTTGGTGTGAATTCTGATATGGTCCACAAGGGTAGGTTTTTGGGTAAAACATTTTTGACAGTACTCACACTGAAAGGGTTTCTCTTTGGTGTGAATTCTGATATGTTTCACAAGGCCACTTCTTTCGGCAAAACATTTCTGACAGTAATCACACTGATATGCTTTTTCCTTGGTGTGAATAGTACTGACATGGTGTGCGAGACCTGATCCACTAGCAAAACATTTCTGACAATATTTACACTGGTAGGGTTTCTCCTTGGTGTGAGTCCTAATATGGTCCACAAGACTTGTTCTACGAGTAAAACATTTCTGGCAGTACTCACACTGGAAGAGTTCCTTTTAGTGTGAGTTCTAATATGTAATGTGAGGGAATGCTTTTGGGCAAAACATTTGTGACAGTACTCACACTGATAGGGTCTTTCTTTGGTGTGAGTTCTGATATGGTCAACAATATGGAATGCCATTGCGGAAAATATTCAAAACAAATTTGCATGCGGTCAAGAATGCAAGAAAACACCAAAACTTCTGACACATCAAAACTCGCTCAAAAATTACGACCAAGACTCACGTGACTGGTCAAGAAACACGTGTTTGGGCAACTCGGCTTTGTCATCTCGCATGTGGCATAATACATTAGGTATGGGCGAATACATCCGATATTAGTGTTGGGTGATAATGTTACTCTCCAATATGTCCCGTATCGAGGAATACAGGTTTCTTATAGCAAAATGTATCGGTTTGCCCACACACATTCACTACTCGGTTCATATTAATTTTAGCGGCACGTTTGCAATTCGTTCGCAATCAACCTGGTCTTTATCAACTTAAATCAATCTTAAAAATACAAGCAATAAAATATTCACGACACAAAATATTCTGTAGTTCTTTACAATTACATCAATAAATTGAGATTTCACGAACCATTGCCGGGGATCTTGCTGCCTTAGTAAAACCAACGACTGAAGTAATAGTGCGTGGACGTGCATGCGTGATCGGTAAGCTGCAAGCTGAAGCTTTTAATATACTGATATGGCTCAAAATATGCTAAGGTGTCATATTATAGCCATATATTTTGACATCTTTTTTTTAAAATAATAATTATAGAAATGGAATATTTGCTAGTTTAGTGGCAAGTTTAGGTAGTAAAGACATAGCATACACAATTTAAGTAAAATCCTTTCACTCTAAATAAAAAAATTTAAAAAATAGCTGTAAAATGCCTATTTTTACACTTTTATTTGTAACATGCCAAGAGACGCCTTTTTTTCAACAGCTTTTTTTTTTTTTTATGGATCCTTATAGAAATTCATGTGACCTGTTTCCCAAAATGGTGCAGTAAACCAATCAAAAAAAAACAGAAAGAGGCATTATGTAGGTATCCTAGGTGAATTCAAATTTTCCATCAAATTGCATCGTTTTATATATCAAATTAAAGCCCTTGAGTAAACTAAGCCAAAACTGAAAACCTTTTTTTCATAGCACTTTCCGTAGCAAAGTTACATCTTGTCAAAGATTGACTTTCATCAAAAAGATTCAGCTAGCAAAATTCCCCAAAACGGCATTTCGGGGTGTTTCTAGATCTTAGTTAGACATGTCCACATTGCTTATTATAGAGGGCGACATTCAATCCAAAAAGTTTGGACCACAGTAGCTCACAGTCAATGGCTTAACTGTGTAATCCCCATAGGGAAATAAACAAATTTGAAATTTCGACACCAAAAACTTGACGACGCAGTCTAAAAAGTGCTGGTACTTTATCCTTGATACAGAAGTCAGCATGCAGTGAAAGTTAGATTTCATAAAATAAAATCGCCTTTGTTTAAAATGGATCATCGTGGTAAAAAAATGATGCATTACATGCTTGTTTTGTACAGTAAGTCATTGGAAGGCATTGTCAATGATGGTCGCAGAAAAGTGCAGTTTTTTAAAAACAGACATTTGCCCATAACTTCGCTAGTTTTTGACCTACAGTCTACAGACATGGTTGACCCCTCATTTTTTAAGGTAAATAATCACCTTTTTAAACAAAATAATTTCCATGTGAAATATCCTACTTGAAAATTTTGTGAACATGCCTATCTTAGTCTCATGGCGATGGCAGCTTTTTTTAATGGAACTGCTATCAAAATCCCTCTAAAATTCCATGTGTGACTTGATTATCACCATAAAAAATCATATATTTGGGTCAAGTGAAGTATAGAAAACATATTTATGTAGGTTTCCTTCACCCACCTATTCTCGAAAAAAATTCAAATTTCTATGTAAATATGCATTGTGTTGGGGCCCCGGTCTCGGCGAATTCGCTGACTAGTAAATGTGTTAACTAAGGTTTGCCTAGGTTACCTACATTATGAATTATAAGTTAACAGATCAAAAAAAGGATTTAAAAGTTTGCCTTGCGTATGTTACTATTGTCTGTCAAACTTTTGATTGATTTTGAAGTCCCTCAGTTTTTTATAAACAAAGACTTGAAGCATAAACTAAAGGGTAAATCTATTGTAAATAACTTCATTTCTCCATATTATAATCAATTTGTAAGTGGCTGCCATCTTTTTGAACATATAACAATTTTAAATTTTTTCTTGAAATGTCTGTCAAATAGTAACATACGCAAGACGGTGCTGTAATTCCTGCTAAACTAGGGTGATACAGCTAATTATGCTACATGACATAGCATTTAGCTCCACCTAGCTTTGTGGCAGTATCACTTTGCGGGGAGAAGCTTTTTTTATGACACAATCCATTGTTAAGTGTTGTCTGTCAAACATTTGTATAAGTAACATACATAAGATTTGTATGTGTCTGTCAAAAGTAACATAGGGGGGGCCTACGCAATACGTTTAAAAAAATTAAAAATCACTTGATGTTCACATTATGATGATAGTTTAGAGTTTATAAAAGTGTTTTAAAACATGTGATTTATAAACTGCATGTGATCTTTATTCAATTTCCCATCTTGAACTACTCTTTTTGCCAAATTATTATTCTGTATGTTACATTTGACAGACATCTTGCGTATGTTATGGCTTGACAGACACACATATTTTATTTATAACAATTTATCCTCCTTATTGTAATATTTGGACACATTTTTTTCCACAATCAGTTGCTGTAGGTCCTACACCTAAATAACCACAAAATACCTTATGTAATACTTTATAAATTTTTATTTGATTGCAGAAAATCATCAAAATTGTGTCTGTCAAATATAACGTCTTTTAAGGGCTAGAAAATTAAATTTGTGAAGTAAATGGTCTATAACTTATCTTTCTTTTAGTGTATTATGAACGATATATGTGCATACTATAATTTAAACCTGGTTGGAGACCAAAAGAAAAGAGCTGGAAAAATAATTGTGTGTTACACTTTTATGACACCTTAGCTTATTTTGAGCCATATACATGTTTAATAAAAATGTACGTCTACGATCTTTTTTAAAAATTTACATTTATTTTTTTCAAACCCGATTGTTTGGCATATTTGTAATACTTACACATGTTCTAACTTAAATCTATGAGCAAACTGTCAAATTCGCCCTATTTGCCTATTTGTAGTAAGCGATAGTCCGAATAATCAGACCCAGAACAAAATATTATTATTTCTGACATGATCGTGTTCTAGATCTGGGTCTGAACTGTTTTCATTCGAAATCTTGATGGCAAAGTGGACAAAAGAAGCACATGGTCCTACTCCTATTCATGTTGCGTGAATCACTCTATTGTGGACCATCCTTTTGATACTTGAGTATTTAGACAAGCGGAACAGTTTGACAGGCTCT